>NC_055666.1:29244329-29371382 GCF_017976325.1 Chelmon rostratus | reverse complement strand
ATAGAAAGAGAAATAAAGAAGAAACAAAGTAACAGAGAAAAACAAAGTATAACGAAGAGACATAAGAGAAACAAAGAAACAGACAGAGAAAAACAAATGAAAGAGGGCAAGAATATAAGCAAAAGACAATAGAAGTCATGCAAAAGACCAAAAAAGGAAAAAAGACAATAGAAGTCATGCTAAAGACCAAATAAGGAAAGTAAGGGTAAGACAAAGGGAAACAAACTGGAGAAGGAAAGTAGGGAATGATGGATTGAAAGTTAAAACCAAACATTAAAAAGGGTAAATATATCATAATATAATAAATATAATAAATAATAAATACAATAAATATATTAATATAGAATAACAAAGGCGAACTGGTCAGTTGGGGTCGAGGGCTCCCTGCTGTGGAGAGTGCATCATTGCTCCCTCCATTCGGAGGGGGCAATTTTATTTCCTACACCTAACCAGCCAGGGCCTGGCAGGGAGCTGGCCCCTGCTGGCCTTATCTTAACCCAACCCGTGGTCCTACCTAAACCCAACCCGTGGTCCCATTTAGCCTATTTCCCACTTCCCTATGCCCATCCCTGTCTTTTACCCTAACCCTAACCATTCCTACCCTAGCCTAACCCTAGGTTTTTCTTCCCCCCCCTCCCCCCCAACCCTATTTAATAAATATATTAATAAATAAATAAATAAGGATAAATAGATCACTATAAAAACACAATTCATGGGGTAAAAATACATTTCATAAGATAAATACATCACTATAAAAACACAATTCATGGGGTTAAAATACATTTCATAAGGTAAAAAACACAATAAGTTATATGGAAAAGAATTCATACGAAGACAAGAAAGTTTCGGATAAAACACAAGACGGACATACGAAAAACAAGCAATTCATGGTCAGTTTGGTTTGTGCTTTTGGACTGAGAGGATGTGTTCTGGGGGTGCCTATGGAAAGTAAAGGGGGTGCCATTAATCTGTGTGCAGGGCCTGATGAAGACCCAAGTAGGGTCGAAACGTTGCCCAGGCGCACACAGAAACAAGAAGAAGAAAAACAAAGAATAGAAAAGAGAAATAAAGAAGAAACAAAGTAACAGAGAAAAACAAAGTATAACGAAGAGACATAAGAAGAAACAAAGAAACAGACAGAGAAAAACAAATGAAAGAGGGCAAGAATATAAGCAAAAGACAATAGAAGTCATGCAAAAGACCAAAAAAGGAAAAAAGACAATAGAAGTCATGCTAAAGACCAAATAAGGAAAGTAAGGGTAAGACAAAGGGAAACAAACTGGAGAAGGAAAGTAGGGAATGATGGATTGAAAGTTAAAACCAAACATTAAAAAGGGTAAATATATCATAATATAATAAATATAATAAATATAATAAATACAATAAATATATTAATATAGAATAACAAAGGCGAACTGGTCAGTTGGGGTCGAGGGCTCCCTGCTGTGGAGAGTGCATCATTGCTCCCTCCATTCGGAGGGGGCAATTCTATTTCCTCACCTAACCAGCCAGGGCCTGGCAGGGAGCTGGCCCCTGCTGGCCTTATCTTAACCCAACCCGTGGTCCTACCTAAACCCAACCCGTGGTCCCATTTAGCCTATTTCCCACTTCCCTATGCCCATCCCTGTCTTTTACCCTAACCCTAACCATTCCTACCCTAGCCTAACCCTAGGTTTTTCTTTCCCCCCCTCCCCCCAACCCTATTTCATAAATATATTAATAAATAAATAAATAAGGATAAATAGATCACTATAAAAACACAATTCATGGGGTAAAAATACATTTCATAAGATAAATACATCACTATAAAAACACAATTCATGGGGTTAAAATACATTTCATAAGGTAAAAAACACAATAAGTTATATGGAAAAGAATTCATACGAAGACAAGAAAGTTTCGGATAAAACACAAGACGGACATACGAAAAACAAGCAATTCATGGTCAGTTTGGTTTGTGCTTTTGGACTGAGAGGATGTGTTCTGGGGGTGCCTATGGAAAGTAAAGGGGGTGCCATTAAAATCTGTGTGCAGGGCCTGATGAAGACCCAAGTAGGGTCGAAACGTTGCCCAGGCGCACACAGAAACAAGAAGAAGAAAAACAAAGAATAGAAAAGAGAAATAAAGAAGAAACAAAGTAACAGAGAAAAACAAAGTATAACGAAGAGACATAAGAAGAAACAAAGAAACAGACAGAGAAAAACAAATGAAAGAGGGCAAGAATATAAGCAAAAGACAATAGAAGTCATGCAAAAGACCAAAAAAGGAAAAAAGACAATAGAAGTCATGCTAAAGACCAAATAAGGAAAGTAAGGGTAAGACAAAGGGAAACAAACTGGAGAAGGAAAGTAGGGAATGATGGATTGAAAGTTAAAACCAAACATTAAAAAGGGTAAATATATCACAATATAATAAATATAATAAATAATAAATACAATAAATATATTAATATAGAATAACAAAGGCGAACTGGTCAGTTGGGGTCGAGGGCTCCCTGCTGTGGAGAGTGCATCATTGCTCCCTCCATTCGGAGGGGGCAATTCTATTTCCTCACCTAACCAGCCAGGGCCTGGCAGGGAGCTGGCCCCTGCTGGCCTTATCTTAACCCAACCCGTGGTCCTACCTAAACCCAACCCGTGGTCCCATTTAGCCTATTTCCCACTTCCCTATGCCCATCCCTGTCTTTTACCCTAACCCTAACCATTCCTACCCTAGCCTAACCCTAGGTTTTTCTTCCCCCCCTCCCCCCAACCCTATTTCATAAATATATTAATAAATAAATAAATAAGGATAAATAGATCACTATAAAAACACAATTCATGGGGTAAAAATACATTTCATAAGATAAATACATCACTATAAAAACACAATTCATGGGGTTAAAATACATTTCATAAGGTAAAAAACACAATAAGTTATATGGAATAGAATTCATACGAAGACAAGAAAGTTTCGGATAAAACACAAGACGGACATACGAAAAACAAGCAATTCATGGTCAGTTTGGTTTGTGCTTTTGGACTGAGAGGATGTGTTCTGGGGGTGCCTATGGAAAGTAAAGGGGGTGCCATTAAAATCTGTGTGCAGGGCCTGATGAAGACCCAAGTAGGGTCGAAACGTTGCCCAGGCGCACACAGAAACAAGAAGAAGAAAAACAAAGAATAGAAAAGAGAAATAAAGAAGAAACAAAGTAACAGAGAAAAACAAAGTATAACGAAGAGACATAAGAAGAAACAAAGAAACAGACAGAGAAAAACAAATGAAAGAGGGCAAGAATATAAGCAAAAGACAATAGAAGTCATGCAAAAGACCAAAAAAGGAAAAAAGACAATAGAAGTCATGCAAAAGACCAAATAAGGAAAGTAAGGGTAAGACAAAGGGAAACAAACTGGAGAAGGAAAGTAGGGAATGATGGATTGAAAGTTAAAACCAAACATTAAAAAGGGTAAATATATCATAATATAATAAATATAATAAATAATAAATACAATAAATATATTAATATAGAATAACAAAGGCGAACTGGTCAGTTGGGGTCGAGGGCTCCCTGCTGTGGAGAGTGCATCATTGCTCCCTCCATTCGGAGGGGGCAATTCTATTTCCTCACCTAACCAGCCAGGGCCTGGCAGGGAGCTGGCCCCTGCTGGCCTTATCTTAACCCAACCCGTGGTCCTACCTAAACCCAACCCGTGGTCCCATTTAGCCTATTTCCCACTTCCCTATGCCCATCCCTGTCTTTTACCCTAACCCTAACCATTCCTACCCTAGCCTAACCCTAGGTTTTTCTTTTGCCCCCCGCCCCCCAACCCTATTTAATAAAAATATTAATATATAAATAAATAAGGATAAATAGATCACTATAAAAACACAATTCATGGGGTAAAAATACATTTCATAAGATAAATACATCACTATAAAAACACAATTCATGGGGTTAAAATACATTTCATAAGGTAAAAAACACAATAAGTTACATGGAATAGAATTCATACGAAGACAAGTAAGTTACGGATAAAACACAAGACGGACATACGAAAAACAAGCAATTCATGGTCAGTTTGGTTTGTGCTTTTGGACTGAGAGGATGTGTTCTGGGGGTGCCTATGGAAAGTAAAGGGGGTGCCATTAATCTGTGTGCAGGGCCTGATGAAGACCCAAGTAGGGTCGAAACGTTGCCCAGGCGCACACAGAAACAAGAAGAAGAAAAACAAAGAATAGAAAAGAGAAATAAAGAAGAAACAAAGTAACAGAGAAAAACAAAGTATAACGAAGAGACATAAGAAGAAACAAAGAAACAGACAGAGAAAAACAAATGAAAGAGGGCAAGAATATAAGCAAAAGACAATAGAAGTCATGCAAAAGACCAAAAAAGGAAAAAAGACAATAGAAGTCATGCAAAAGACCAAATAAGGAAAGTAAGGGTAAGACAAAGGGAAACAAACTGGAGAAGGAAAGTAGGGAATGATGGATTGAAAGTTAAAACCAAACATTAAAAAGGGTAAATATATCACAATATAATAAATATAATAAATAATAAATACAATAAATATATTAATATAGAATAACAAAGGCGAACTGGTCAGTTGGGGTCGAGGGCTCCCTGCTGTGGAGAGTGCATCATTGCTCCCTCCATTCGGAGGGGGCAATTCTATTTCCTCACCTAACCAGCCAGGGCCTGGCAGGGAGCTGGCCCCTGCTGGCCTTATCTTAACCCAACCCGTGGTCCTACCTAAACCCAACCCGTGGTCCCATTTAGCCTATTTCCCACTTCCCTATGCCCATCCCTGTCTTTTACCCTAACCCTAACCATTCCTACCCTAGCCTAACCCTAGGTTTTTCTTCCCCCCCTCCCCCCAACCCTATTTAATAAATATATTAATAAATAAATAAATAAGGATAAATAGATCACTATAAAAACACAATTCATGGGGTAAAAATACATTTCATAAGATAAATACATCACTATAAAAACACAATTCATGGGGTTAAAATACATTTCATAAGGTAAAAAACACAATAAGTTATATGGAAAAGAATTCATACGAAGACAAGAAAGTTTCGGATAAAACACAAGACGGACATACGAAAAACAAGCAATTCATGGTCAGTTTGGTTTGTGCTTTTGGACTGAGAGGATGTGTTCTGGGGGTGCCTATGGAAAGTAAAGGGGGTGCCATTAAATCTGTGTGCAGGGCCTGATGAAGACCCAAGTAGGGTCGAAACGTTGCCCAGGCGCACACAGAAACAAGAAGAAGAAAAACAAAGAATAGAAAAGAGAAATAAAGAAGAAACAAAGTAACAGAGAAAAACAAAGTATAACGAAGAGACATAAGAAGAAACAAAGAAACAGACAGAGAAAAACAAATGAAAGAGGGCAAGAATATAAGCAAAAGACAATAGAAGTCATGCAAAAGACCAAAAAAGGAAAAAAGACAATAGAAGTCATGCTAAAGACCAAATAAGGAAAGTAAGGGTAAGACAAAGGGAAACAAACTGGAGAAGGAAAGTAGGGAATGATGGATTGAAAGTTAAAACCAAACATTAAAAAGGGTAAATATATCATAATATAATAAATATAATAAATATAATAAATAATAAATATATTAATATAGAATAACAAAGGCGAACTGGTCAGTTGGGGTCGAGGGCTCCCTGCTGTGGAGAGTGCATCATTGCTCCCTCCATTCGGAGGGGGCAATTCTATTTCCTCACCTAACCAGCCAGGGCCTGGCAGGGAGCTGGCCCCTGCTGGCCTTATCTTAACCCAACCCGTGGTCCTACCTAAACCCAACCCGTGGTCCCATTTAGCCTATTTCCCACTTCCCTATGCCCATCCCTGTCTTTTACCCTAACCCTAACCATTCCTACCCTAGCCTAACCCTAGGTTTTTCTTTCCCCCCCTCCCCCCAACCCTATTTCATAAATATATTAATAAATAAATAAATAAGGATAAATAGATCACTATAAAAACACAATTCATGGGGTAAAAATACATTTCATAAGATAAATACATCACTATAAAAACACAATTCATGGGGTTAAAATACATTTCATAAGGTAAAAAACACAATAAGTTATATGGAAAAGAATTCATACGAAGACAAGAAAGTTTCGGATAAAACACAAGACGGACATACGAAAAACAAGCAATTCATGGTCAGTTTGGTTTGTGCTTTTGGACTGAGAGGATGTGTTCTGGGGGTGCCTATGGAAAGTAAAGGGGGTGCCATTAAAAATTCTGTGTGCAGGGCCTGATGAAGACCCAAGTAGGGTCGAAACGTTGCCCAGGCGCACACAGAAACAAGAAGAAGAAAAACAAAGAATAGAAAAGAGAAATAAAGAAGAAACAAAGTAACAGAGAAAAACAAAGTATAACGAAGAGACATAAGAAGAAACAAAGAAACAGACAGAGAAAAACAAATGAAAGAGGGCAAGAATATAAGCAAAAGACAATAGAAGTCATGCAAAAGACCAAAAAAGGAAAAAAGACAATAGAAGTCATGCTAAAGACCAAATAAGGAAAGTAAGGGTAAGACAAAGGGAAACAAACTGGAGAAGGAAAGTAGGGAATGATGGATTGAAAGTTAAAACCAAACATTAAAAAGGGTAAATATATCATAATATAATAAATATAATAAATAATAAATACAATAAATATATTAATATAGAATAACAAAGGCGAACTGGTCAGTTGGGGTCGAGGGCTCCCTGCTGTGGAGAGTGCATCATTGCTCCCTCCATTCGGAGGGGGCAATTCTATTTCCTCACCTAACCAGCCAGGGCCTGGCAGGGAGCTGGCCCCTGCTGGCCTTATCTTAACCCAACCCGTGGTCCTACCTAAACCCAACCCGTGGTCCCATTTAGCCTATTTCCCACTTCCCTATGCCCATCCCTGTCTTTTACCCTAACCCTAACCATTCCTACCCTAGCCTAACCCTAGGTTTTTCTTCCCCCCCGCCCCCCAACCCTATTTAATAAATATATTAATAAATAAATAAATAAGGATAAATAGATCACTATAAAAACACAATTCATGGGGTAAAAATACATTTCATAAGATAAATACATCACTATAAAAACACAATTCATGGGGTTAAAATACATTTCATAAGGTAAAAAACACAATAAGTTACATGGAATAGAATTCATACGAAGACAAGTAAGTTACGGATAAAACACAAGACGGACATACGAAAAACAAGCAATTCATGGTCAGTTTGGTTTGTGCTTTTGGACTGAGAGGATGTGTTCTGGGGGTGCCTATGGAAAGTAAAGGGGGTGCCATTAAATCTGTGTGCAGGGCCTGATGAAGACCCAAGTAGGGTCGAAACGTTGCCCAGGCGCACACAGAAACAAGAAGAAGAAAAACAAAGAATAGAAAAGAGAAATAAAGAAGAAACAAAGTAACAGAGAAAAACAAAGTATAACGAAGAGACATAAGAAGAAACAAAGAAACAGACAGAGAAAAACAAATGAAAGAGGGCAAGAATATAAGCAAAAGACAATAGAAGTCATGCAAAAGACCAAAAAAGGAAAAAAGACAATAGAAGTCATGCTAAAGACCAAATAAGGAAAGTAAGGGTAAGACAAAGGGAAACAAACTGGAGAAGGAAAGTAGGGAATGATGGATTGAAAGTTAAAACCAAACATTAAAAAGGGTAAATATATCATAATATAATAAATATAATAAATAATAAATACAATAAATATATTAATATAGAATAACAAAGGCGAACTGGTCAGTTGGGGTCGAGGGCTCCCTGCTGTGGAGAGTGCATCATTGCTCCCTCCATTCGGAGGGGGCAATTCTATTTCCTCACCTAACCCTCTTTGACCTCCCGGCCCTAACCCTAAAGGTCAGTGGGACCCCTACCCTCTCCTAAATTTAGGGTGTCTGGAGACTGCACTCACCACGGTGGTCGAGGAGATCCAGACACGGGATGTGATGGACGGAGAGTGCATTGGACTGTGCCACGCCTTCGGCGTGGCGCAGTCCAAAAAATCCTCCATCCTAACCCAAGTATAGGGTCACATTTTGTGTCAACAAAAGTGGGGTCCAAAAGACTCCAAATGGCCTGAAACGTGCTCCTAGCAACTTTCCCAGGGAACCCATAGGCCTGTGGCACTTTGGAAAATTTGGCCAACTTCCAACTTACATACACATCAATGCGTAGACACATTTTCATCCATAACTCGGGAACGGAAGGTCATAGAGACTTGAAACCTCGATCCGTCTGACATAATTCGGGGTCGCTGAACACGCCAGACTTGGTCCCATGTTTCTACAACCTTCCGTTCCGGAGATATGGCGACTTTAAAGTTTCAATCCGGGACTTCTACCACTTCCGGGGGGCGGAGTCTGATAAGCGGCACACCATTGGAAAGGTCTTTGCCCAAGGATTCCAATGAAATTGGTCCTAGAGCTCTACGACCTTCAGAACTGGAGTTATGAGCAATGGAAAAAATGAATATTTTACTTTAATACCCATAATGCATTGCAGGAACTAGTTACCACTTTTTCCGTTATAAATCATGTTTTTTAAGACATAAACACTTTTTAAGATGTACTAGCCCTGTGTTTATGTTAATATCTACCTAGTTATACCTTTAAAACAAAATAAAAAAAATTTCACAACCATGACAGAGGTTACTAGTGCGTAAGAGGCCTATATAAGAGTCCGAGATACATTTTAAGCAGATGATGAACCCCCTATGGGAGGATTAGATGGGCATCTGATCGTGGTTAAAACCCTCATTCCTAACCCTAACCCTACCCTAACCCTACTCCAACCTCCCAACCAGCCTGTGCCCAGCAGGAGGCTGGTGGTCCCTGCCCACCCACCCACCTAACCCCATCCCTGTCTCTTACCCTAACCCTAACCCCCTTACCCCTACCCTTGCCTAACCCTAAGATCCCCCCCACCCCTTATATAAATATATATTAAAACTAAATAAATAGTAATAAAAGCTAAATAGAGTTATAAAAAGATAAATAATTCATGAAAGGCTAAATATAGTTAAAAAGATATACAGTTCATTGAAGGATAAATAAATTCACAACAAAACACAAGTTTATGAAGACACAGTTTATTTCATTTTGGTTTGGACTACGGAAGAGAAAGGACATGTTATTTGGGGGTGCCATCAGACAAGACAAGGGGGTGCCAAGAATACCTGTGTGCAGGCCTGAGGAAGACAAAATAATGTTGAAACGCGTCGCCAATGCACACAGAGTAAAAGCAAACTAAGAGAGAGCTCAAGAAATAGAGCAACAAAGAGAACAAAGAGAAACAAAGAGAACAAAGAGAAACAAAGAGAACAAAGAGAAACAAAGAGCAACAAAGAATAACAAAGAAGTACAAAGAAGCAAAAGGGAAACTAAGAAAAACAAAGAGAAAAGGGCAAGAATAAAAGCTAAATAAAGCTAGTAAAGAACAAAAAGGAAAGTAAGGGCAAGAAACAAAGGAAAACCATCAGAGAAAGAGAGAAGGGAAAGAAGATGGATAGTAAAACCAAAGAACAAAAGGGGAAAGTAAGCTAAATAATAAGAAAATAATTTCACTACGTAAGCTAAATAAATAAGAAAAATAATTTATTAATATATAGCAAAGCCAAATTGGGCAGTGGGGGCTGCCGGCCTCCTGGTCTGAGGACCGCGCATGTATGTTCCCTCCATCTGGAGGGGGCATTTCTACTCCAACCTCCTAACCAGCCTGTGCCCAGCAGGAGGCTGGTGGTCCCTGCCCACCCACCCACCTAACCCCATCCCTGTCTCTTACCCTAACCCTAACCCCCTTACCCCTACCCTTGCCTAACCCTAAGATCCCCCCCACCCCTTATATAAATATATATTAAAACTAAATAAATAGTAATAAAAGCTAAATAGAGTTATAAAAAGATAAATAATTCATGAAAGGCTAAATATAGTTAAAAAGATATACAGTTCATTGAAGGATAAATAAATTCACAACAAAACACAAGTTTATGAAGACACAGTTTATTTCATTTTGGTTTGGACTACGGAAGAGAAAGGACATGTTATTTGGGGGTGCCATCAGACAAGACAAGGGGGTGCCAAGAATACCTGTGTGCAGGCCTGAGGAAGACAAAATAATGTTGAAACGCGTCGCCAATGCACACAGAGTAAAAGCAAACTAAGAGAAAGCTCAAGAAATAGAAACAAAGAGAACAAAGAGAAACAAAGAGAACAAAGAGAAACAAAGAGAACAAAGAGAAACAAAGAGCAACAAAGAATAACAAAGAAGTACAAAGAAGCAAAAGGGAAACTAAGAAAAACAAAGAGAAAAGGGCAAGAATAAAAGCTAAATAAGCTAGAAATGAAGAACAAGAAGGAAAGTAAGGGCAAGGAACAAAGGAAAACCAACAGAGAAAGAGAGAAGGGAAAGAAGATGGATAGTAAAACCAAAGAACAAAAGGGGAAAGTAAGCTAAATAATAAGAAAATAATTTCACTACGTAAGCTAAATAAATAAGAAAAATAATTTATTAATATATAGCAAAGCCAAATTGGGCAGTGGGGGCTGCCGGCCTCCTGGTCTGAGGACCGCGCATGTATGTTCCCTCCATCTGGAGGGGGCATTTCTACTCCAACCTCCTAACCCTAACCCTAACCCTCCTACCTAAACCCAACCTGTGGTCCCATTTAGCCTATTTCCCACTTCCCTATGCCCATCCCTGTCTTTTACCCTAACCCTAACCATTCCTACCCTAGCCTAACCCTAGGTTTTTCTTCCCCCCCTCCCCCCAACCCTATTTCATAAATATATTAATAAATAAATAAATAAGGATAAATAGATCACTATAAAAACACAATTCATGGGGTAAAAATACATTTCATAAGATAAATACATCACTATAAAAACACAATTCATGGGGTTAAAATACATTTCATAAGGTAAAAAACACAATCAGTTATATGGAAAAGAATTCATACGAAGACAAGAAAGTTTCGGATAAAACACAAGACGGACATACGAAAAACAAGCAATTCATGGTCAGTTTGGTTTGTGCTTTTGGACTGAGAGGATGTGTTCTGGGGGTGCCTATGGAAAGTAAAGGGGGTGCCATTAAAAATCTGTGTGCAGGGCCTGATGAAGACCCAAGTAGGGTCGAAACGTTGCCCAGGCGCACACAGAAACAAGAAGAAGAAAAACAAAGAATAGAAAAGAGAAATAAAGAAGAAACAAAGTAACAGAGAAAAACAAAGTATAACGAAGAGACATAAGAAGAAACAAAGAAACAGACAGAGAAAAACAAATGAAAGAGGGCAAGAATATAAGCAAAAGACAATAGAAGTCATGCAAGAGACCAAAAAAGGAAAAAAGACAAATAGACGTCATGCAAAAGACCAAATAAGGAAAGTAAGGGTAAGATAAAGGGAAACAAACTGGAGAAGGAAAGTAGGGAATGATAGATTGAAAGTTAAAACCAAACATTAAAAAGGGTAAATATATCACAATATAATAAATATAATAAATAATAAATACAATAAATATATTAATATAGAATAACAAAGGCGAACTGGTCAGTTGGGGTCGAGGGCTCCCTGCTGTGGAGAGTGCATCATTGCTCCCTCCATTCGGAGGGGGCAATTCTATTTCCTCACCTAACCCTAACCCCTCATGACAAATTAAAAAGGAAAGTAAGGGCAAGAATGAAAGAAACACTAAATAGAGAAAGAGAGAAGGGACAGATAAAGGGATAGTTAAAACCAAACAAGGAAAGAGGAAAAGGAAAAAGGGAAAAAGGAAAGAAGAAACATAATTATACTTGATATAACAAAGGCGAACCAGTCATCAGGGGCCACTGGCCTCCTGGTCTGTGGCCCGTGCACGCATGTTCCCTCCATTTGGAGGGGGCATTTCTACTCTAACTCCTAACTGGCCAGTGCCCAGCAGGAGGTTGGTGGTCCCTGCCTACCCACCCACCCTCCCTCCTACCCACCTATCTAGCCCTATCCCTGTCTATACCCCTAACCCTAACATCTACCCCACCTTACCTAACCCTAATATCCCCTACCCTAATATAAAAATATATATTGAAGACTAATAAATAGTAAAAAGATAAATATTTCATTTTATAAAAATAACTAATTCATAAGACAAGTTGGTCAGTTTGGTTGAGACTAGGGAAATGTAAGGATGTGTTATGGGGGTGCTTGTGAAACGTGAAGGGGGTGCCATTATTCCTGTGTGCGGGCCTGAGGAAGGCACAAGTCGTAGCCGAAACGCGTCGCCCGAAGCACACAGAGGACAAAACAAAGAGGAAGAAACAAAGAATAACTAAAGAACAAAGAGAAACAAAGGAAACTAAAGAAACCAAGATAAAGCCAAAGAAAAGGGCAAGAAAAAGCCAAAGAAAAAGGCAAGAATATAAAGTCACAGTCATGACAAATTAAAAAGGAAAGTAAGGGCAAGAATGAAAGAAACACTAAATAGAGAAAGAGAGAAGGGACAGATAAAGGGATAGTTAAAACCAAACAAGGAAAGAGGAAAAGGAAAAAGGGAAAAAGGAAAGAGAAAGCATAATTATACTTGATATAACAAAGGCGAACCAGTCATCAGGGGCCACTGGCCTCCTGGTCTGTGGCCCGTGCACGCATGTTCCCTCCATTTGGAGGGGGCATTTCTACTCTAACTCCTAACCCTAACCACTCTCCTTTTCTATGCCTAACCCTAACCAATCCTAACCCAAATTTCAAATTTAAAACCCAAAATTAAAAGGGAAAAAGACAACAGAGCCACAGTAATTGGAATATAAATTTATTGGATGGGAGGAAGTTGGATTGGACTTGAAGGAACCTATGGGGATGTAAACACAAGGGCTTTGAACATGTTGGAGGCTAAATTTGGCTGTGGAATCCTGGGTTTAAGGAATGGATGGCATAAGTATAAAGCAGTAGTACAGAGAAACTAAGAAACTGCATATAAAGCCTAAGAAAAGGCAAAGTAAAGATGACAAATAAGTCAATGAGCCACAAAACACTTACCTGGGAATCCAATGGCAGTAAGGAAGCTGCAAAATAAGTTAAAATGCCATTTTGTTACACCTCAATACAGGTTAAATGACAGAAAGTTACGTATGGAAAGTTACGGGCGGAGAGTGAAACTTAAGGAAAATGAAACCTAAGTGAAAGGGGAGGGCTTGTAAGCACAGCAGAATCACTCACTTTGACTCTGACTCTTGGAGGGGAAACATCCCACAGACATGACTGCAGACTATACCTATATATATATATTATTTTCTATTTTATTTGATGGGGATTGTGCCATAGCCTGAAGAAGACTCAATCTGTTCGAAACGTAGCTACAGGGCACATCCTTTGGGGATTTATTTTCTGTTTGGATACGTAAGTTTCATTTTATAGATATCTCAACTAGAAGAATAAATATTATTATATATATAACAAAGCTCAAACCAGAGATATGAGAATATAAAAGACAATGTAAGCCTAAATACAGGAGTATAAGCCAAATAGGTGTACTTACCTGAAACCAAATTGGATACTTACCTGATTGGAACTTACCTGTGGGACCAGAAAACCTAAATTTAAACCAAATTGGATACTTACCTGATTGGAACCTACCTGTGGGACCAGAAAACCTAAATTAAGGGAGAAAACTAAATTAAAGTTTAATGGGTACAGAGGTAAACTGCCCGCCGGGAGGATGGAGCGTGCACTTACCGTCCTCTTCGGAGGGCGGATCTATTTCCAAAACCTAACCCTTACCTACTGACATTTGTTGAACCCTGCCTCCTTGTGTATTGTATAACCCTCTTTAGAGATTGATTATCATCATTATTATAATTATTAATATCATAAGCCCATACCAGCATCTATCCTAACCCTAACCAAGTCAACCTTACCTAACCCTAACCAATTTTAACCCTTAAATTTAATAATAATCTTGCCTAACCCTAACCCTAATTTCCCCTTTATAGAAAATAATAATATTATTAATATAATAATTATCATAAATGTGGGAGAGGTTTTCCAGACACGGGGCCTGATGGATGGAGAACGCATCGGGCTGTGCCACGCCTTCGGCGTGACACAGCCCAAACTTCTTCCATCCTAACCCTCAAGGGGAAGGGTCAGTGCCACATGGCCTAACGAGGCTAAAGGAAGGAAAGGAAAGAGTGAGGCAAGAGGAAGAGAAAGAAGGAAAGCAAAGAGGATAGGAAAAGAGTGGAATAGAGGAAAGGACAAACAGAAAGCCTAAAAAAGGACATATAAACATAAGTAATTTGAACACATAGAAGGGAAAATTCAAAGTCAAAATTAGACAAAATTTAAACTCAAATAGTAGATAAGAAGAAACAAACACAAGTATAAACACAAAAAGTAAACTCAAATAGGAGACAAGAAGAAACAAACACAAGTATAAGGAACAGTTTAGACACACATTACAAAAAGGATAGGAAGGGTTAATAAGGAAAGTTGGAAACAGGGAAAGGAAAAAGCCAGAAAAGGGACAGAAGTGGAGAGAGGCCAACTGTGGCACCACACTTCACCCAGATCAGCACGCCTGAAGAAGGCCAACAAAGGCCGAAACGTCGCGGCAAGGGCTGATCTTAGGCTCTAAGCCAAATTTTTTGAAACCCCACCACCTTCGGGTGGTGACACTCAAGGCCCCCAGGGTGGAGAGTGCACTTCTGCTCCCCACCTTTGGTGGGGGGCAGGTAATTTTTCTAACCTAACCGTCATTTTGACCTCTCCTAACCCTAAATAGATAAAATTAATACACAACTATTAATAAATAAATAAATAATATTTATAAAAGTAAGTGAGGGATTCCAGAAACGGGACCTGATGGACGGAGAATGCACTGGGCTGTGCCACGCCTTCGGCGTGGCGCGGCCCACACTTCCTCCATCCTAACAGTGCAACATACAATATAGCTCAGTACATCGATTCATTTTTGGGTCCCCTTTCCACCAAACACCCGAGTTATTTAAAAGATACTTACCATTTCATTGAGAAGATCCGGCCGATAAGTCTGCCAAATAATGCCGTCCTGTTCACTATAGATATCGACAGTTTATACACGAACATAGACACGTCGATGGGATTAAATACAATCCGTACTATTTTTAACAGATATCCGGACAAGAACAGACCAGATGAGGAAATCCTGGAGCTTTTAGAAATTTGTTTGACTTTTAATGATTTTACCTTCGATAACCAGTACTATTTACAGGTCCATGGAACCGCTATGGGACACAGGTACGCTCCCTCATATGCAAATTTGTACATGAGCGAGTGGGAGAGAAGCGCTCTTCAAAAGTGTCCTTTTCAGCCCTCTTTTTATTTTCGTTTTTTAGATGATATCATAGGCGCCTGGGAACACGGAGAGGAGAGATTTTTACAGTTTATAAACATTTTAAACCAGCATCACCCGTCTATCAAAGTAAAACATAGCCTGGATACTAACGAAATTAACTTTCTGGACACTACAGTGTACTTTCAAAATGTCGACGAGCACAACAAAAAACTATTGACGAAAATTTATTTCAAGCCGACAGATACCCACGCACTGTTACATAAGACGAGCTTTCATCCTAAACATACCTTCAAGGGCATAGTTAAATCACAAATTATCAGATTTTACCGCATTTGCTCACTTCCGACAGATCTGGAGAATGCCATAACAATTTTATTTACCAGCTTAAGACGAAGAGGTTATTCCAAACGCTTCCTCCGCTCTATTAAAAGCAGCACACTGGCGTCCCTCCGATCCGCGACAGGTGCAGCTGAATCAAGTAATCCACCACAAAATGGCGACCAGCAGGCCCAGAACAACAATAACGGCACAGGTGCAATTGTACCCCTCATTACAACCTTCTCCAATCAATATACGGAACTACACAGCCTACTCAAAACCAACTTTCGAAATAAAATGACAGACCATCCACTCCTAAATGACTATAAGGTAATTTCGGCTTTAAGAAAAAATAAAAACCTGAAAGACAGACTGGTTAAAGCCGCATTTGGGAGACACATTAATATAAATAAGACACAAGATGGCTGGAAATTTAAACCTATTAAATTTTTATATAATCCATACAGTGGCAGAGGGGTGGCAGTGACTGGGAATCTGTCTATAAATGCAAAAAACGCAGTCTACTGTATACAGTGTCCAGAATGTAATTTGTTGTACATTGGAGAAACAGTAAACACAATCCAGGCTAGAATTAAACAACACCTTTATAATATTAGGAATAACAAATTACAAACTCCACTGGTGAATCACTTCCGTACCCATCCCACGCAACAGCTGATCATCATGGGTCTTGAGACCTGTGCGACATGGACGGGAGGTCAGAGAAGATGGAGGGAGGGATGCTGGATCGACAGGTTGAAGACTCGCATCCCTCTGGGTCTCAATGTCCACTAGAGAGGACTCCTCCTCCCTTCCTCCTTTTCCTTCCCTCCCGGGGAGGGGGAGGGGGAGAGAGAGAGAGAGATGACACTATTTATGCCATTTTTAAAAATTATTTATGAAATAAATAAATATACAACTTCCACAATGGGTCATTCTTTTTAACATTGAGGACTAAGTGTGACTTTACTTAACTACTAGTCCTTTAGATGAGAAATTTCAAGGTAGTGTGAGTATGAACTTGATGAATTTACAATGGTCTCTTAGTAAAGATATTAAATTATTAAATTTTTAAATTATTTTTAATTCTCTTGCACTTATTTAAATTATTTTATTTATCCATCTGCATGATTTACGGATTGTTTGTTGTGATTTTATGCACTTATACATTTATCTACCAATGTGTTCTCTATTTTATATGGTGTGTTTAAATAAATTCACATAGCATGTATTTGATTTCTTGTGTGAACACCTGTGACACTCAGCACTTTTTTGAATTATTGCATGGTTTGCTGTGACATAGCACTTATTTTATGTATTTCCCTTTTTTTATATATATATATATTTCAGACCTCCTTTAATCATGCACTTACCATCTATTTAATTATTTATTATTAATCCACTCATTTACTATTTATTTATTTATATATTTATTTGCTATTTAACATTTTACTATGAGACCTCTGCATATTCTTACTCACCTGCTATAAGGACCCAGCATAGCCATACTCCACTGAAGACACCAGGGGGTAGTGTGGACTTGGCGGCCTTGCCCTGACCCCTGTGCCAGTGCACCAAAAACCAGGACTCTGGTAAAAAATAAAATCCAATACCCCCAAGACCTAACCCTCTAACCATAATTTCTTCCCACTTATTTAATTTCTTATACAATACAAACACACTTCATAATTAGTTTTATTTTATGCAAAACACAAAATACACAACACATACATATGGTACTAACACTTTATTTTGATTTATCAATTCATATTATGTTTCAACAGAATTTCATATATCATTAAAAATAAGTTCATAACAATTGTTTCCACTAAATAAATAAAAAAAGTGACAAAAAAAAGATTAAAATTAAAAAAGACCAAAAAAAACATTCATTATAACTTTAAAAATGTTAAAACATTAAATATTATATAAGGTTAAAAATTCATAAGTGTATGTACAGTAAAAATGCATAAGTTCATGTTATCATTTCATAGGATATTGGTATAAAGGTAAAAAGAATAAAAAATATAAAAATTTAAAAAGACAAAAAAAACATTTATTATTATAACTCAAAAAATTAAAACATATTAATTATTATATATGTTAAAAATTCATAAGTTTATGTATAGTAAAAATGTATAAGTTCATGTTATTATTTCATAAGATATTGGTATAAAGGTAAAAATAACAAAAAAAAAATAAAATTTAAAAAGACAAAAAAATATATATTTCTTATCATATAAGTTTTAATTTAGTTCATGTAGATTTAATAAGTTAGTTTGTATTGCTTAAAAACAAGTTTGTAGTTCATAGTTGTTAAGTAAAAACATACAAAGACCAAAAACATCACTAAAACTTAAAAACGAAACTTAAAAACAGAGGTTATATAAGGGAGCGCACACTTGCTCCTCTTCATTTCTGCTCTGACCACTGAAGGAGAAGCATCGTCTCACAGTGCTGCAGACCTTCTTAGTGTGTGCCATTGCCTGAGGAAGACCCGCCTAGGGTCGAAACGTCGCGGTTGTTGGCACACCTTTTCATTTATATTTAGTACTTAAAATAATTAATTTTATTTTTTTATAAACACATTATTTATTAAGTTTTTTTTGTTTTTTGTTTTTTATTTATTTTTTATTTTTTCTTTTTGTTTTGTTTTAGGGTACATATCCTTTCCCACCTTGGAAAGCGTCCTTAGTTGTTTGTTTTCCTTATTTTCACAATAACACAAAAAACAACACAAAAACAACACAAAATAAAAGACAATAAAAAACACAAAAACAATGATGGATGGTTGGACGGTTGTCCGGTATGGCTGTAATCGGCAGCGGGACCGCCAACCCCTACGGGACCAGGGCTATGGTCGGCAAGGGTGGATGGCCGATGCACGTCCCTTCTTCCCTAAGAGGAGATGGGATCAGTTCCCTCCCCCTAACCCAAACTTCTTCCATCCTAACCCTGGGAGTAAGACTGTGCGTTGAGTTCCCCTGTCCTAACCCTAACATTCCATAACCAACTACACAACTACTACTTACCAAAAAGGAAATACTTCTCAATTGTATTACAACCCAAACTGTATCACTCTGCCTTGGCCTCACCATCATCAGGACTTCCTGAACAAAAGTATAAAGAGTCAAACAGTCACAATGAACTCATTAATATGACATTACTGCATGTGCATGAGACCCTGATTTCTTTCTGGCCAGAGAGATCTCAATACTGAATCAAGCTCATCCTTCTTAACAGTGGTCCCACTTGTGAGTTCAAGCACAATTTACCGAATGGCAAAGTACATATTTTTGTTAAAAATGACAAAGGTAAACTCAACCACAAAGAAAATCCTTTATTACTCCAAGATTACAATGACAAATGTATTCACAGATATATCAAAATATAAAACACATCATTAGAAAATAAATGTGTTGGAATAATTACGACATATGGCTGCAGTCATGACTGTGTGTTTGTGTATGCATCTGTATGCCTCTGCGCTACATGCTAACAGCTACATACAAACAGCACATGATGACATCATCAGTTACATAGAGATCTGATGACATCCTCCATTAGGGACAAGTGGGATGATATCCTCAACACGGCCCCTCCATCACAATCAAAATGTCAGCATTCTTCTCCCTGAAAAAAAAGGATTACAAGGGTTTTTATGTCTACTGAAAACTGTTTGTCTGCTGAACAGCTTTTAATCATTTATATTTTACATTTTAAAAGCACTCATCCTCGAAAACTCGAAACAAACAGGAAACAAACTGCAAGAAATGAGAAATTAAAGCCACAGAATGAGAAACCCACAGTCTGACTCCCAGACAACTGTTCAAAGGAGAAATTATTTTTAACTTTTTATACCAATAGACTGGAACAGATACAGGTGGATTGATTGATTGCCTCTTATGCTGACCCAGTCACTAGTACACTTTGTCACTGGTATTGAACACATTACTAATTAGTACTTACTAATTACTCTTATGGAGGAATTCACATATTATTATTTCTTCTCTGACATTAACAACTAATTCATCCACACAGAGGGGAAGAGCTAACAAGTTCATTGTTTTTGAACGAACAACTGTATATATATATTTCAACTGTGATCAATGACGTGACTAACTGACTGATGTCAGCTGACAGTGACTGTTACTATCATTCAAAGTTTAATGGTAGAATATGTACCATTTCAGTACTCAAATGTCTGAATAAAACATTTATTGAAGTTACGTCAGACTTAGCAGCAGTGGTGATTGTTTAACAATGACAGCATGTCCCATTAGCCCACCCTACCTCACAATATCATCAAACGACCTCTTTGGTTTTTATTATTTTGATTGAGAGACCCCACAGTTGCACTAATCAGATACTGTTTATTTGAGGTTGTTTAGTTTTTTACCTGTTTTGTAGTTTTTAAATATTAATGCAGATTCAGTGCCTTCTATTGATCAGTGGTTGGATGCTGTAAGGATCTGTCCATGATCAATATTGGAATAAATGGAAATAAAATGAATACTTTTGGCAACATGACAACTCAAATACATGAACAGGAGTCATTTGAAGTGAAATGGCTCAAATTGAATGAGCATCCTGAAGAACAGTGTTTAATGAATGAAAACTCACAGTCTGTGGACACACAGAGAACATTCGTTTGGGTAGGTGATGCCATCACTGCCACACACTGGAGAATAGTTCAGAGGACACGCCTGAGTCACACTCATCCCACCACAGGAGGGCTGCAGTAACAGCAAAACAACAACCACAACAGAGGTTTCAGTTTCTTTTCTCAGACATCACACGTCTACGACCCAAATCCACACTGCACTGTGATTATTAGCATGTTTAGGCTAGGTCAGCAGCGGGGGAGGATTAGAAGATAAACTATATTTCATGGATAGTTTGAAGTACAAGAACAAAACTCTTTCAATAATAAACTCTTATGAAAATGTATTATAAAATATTTTAAAGATGTCTGTTAGACCTTACAGTCTAATGTAGGAATACAGCAAATATCCCAGCGTATCATTCTCCGTATATTTTTGTCATGCACTTCTCTCTCCAGCCTGTGATCAGGTTCAACCCAGTTTAGTGTTTTTAAAGTTGAGTCTTGTTACATTACTTGTGAACTGTCTAGATTTAAATTTAGATTTATTTGTCCTTTGCAAGGAAAGTTGTTTCCACCTTTCATACTGCCTCAATGATACACCAATGCATCACCTACTCCAACAGATGGGAAATAGACTTGGGGTCAGGCACAGTGAGGGGGAGTGGTTAAGGCTTATGGTAATTGATAGGGGATACATTTAAAATGGCAAAGTGAAGCAGGAAGGACACACCAGGACCCCACCAGACCTTATATAGGTAAAAAATAGAAAAAACAAATTTGATTAAATGAAAGTGAAATGTATAAAATATTTTAGACAGGACATTTCCCATATCAATCAGGAGGATAATAAAAGCAAAATAAACATATTAATCAAAGTTTAGTTTAGCTTTGATAGTAATATGTACTATAAAAACAGAATTAAAGCATGCCAAAGGTAAAACCTCACTCCATTCCTGGAAATAAAGGAACTTATTAAATTACTGGATAAAGAGAAAGTCTATATCTGTATCTGTTTTACATGTTTTCCAGCATGTCCTGGTTGTTTATGTGTTTTCTGGTAAGTGAAAGCTGTTTAATCTTTTTTCCTTTCTTGCTAATGATACTTGTGGATTATGGATGTGATAAATGTGTATACAAGGTAGATTTTAAAACATAAAACTTTTATACATACTTTTATACTTTTTAGTGCCTTTTATAATAAAAGGCACTAAAAAGAAAAATAAGTGCTGTACAGAATGTACAAAGTGTATTGAAATATGTGCTAAAACGTTTAGATGAAAGATTAAAATCAAATTTCCACACCGTTTAAAATGAATATGAACTCATCATCAGATGGACATAAGAAGGGTTTGTCAACAGTTATGAATCAGCCGCAGAAACTGCGTTTACATTCCTTCTGTCATGACCCGTGCCTTGCACGCCGGTTTTTGTTTAGTTTCTCTTGTTGATTCTTGCCATTGCCTCATTTAGTTACTTTTGTCTCAGTCATGCCATGTTTTGTATTAGTCTCTATCCTTGCCATGTCTTGTTTGTATTTTGTTAAGCTTCCCATTGTGTCTTGTCTTTGCCTGGTTTTGGTTACTTCCTGTTTTATTTTGAAGGTTCATGTCATGTGTCTTTGGGTTGCTTTACTTCCTGTGTTTTCCCTCCCGTGTGATTGTCAGATTGTTTCCACCTGTGTCTCATTAGTGTTCCTCCCTAGTGTATTTAAGTCCGTGTCTTCCCTTTGTCCTTGTCGGTTCGTTGTCTGAGATACAAAAGTCATAGTCCTAGTCTGTGTTCTTGTTATACTTCATGCCCTAGTCCCATAGTAAGTGTTTGTCGTGTGATTCCGTGTCATGTCCGAGTCGTGTTTCATGTAAGTGTGTTTTTGCTGCGTTGCCTTTGTTCATGTCTTGCTTTATGTAGGGTCCCTGTCCTTAGTGTTGTCTGTGTTTCCCTTGATTGTTAAAGTCCCATGCCATGTTCTGTTCAGGTGTGTTGTTTGAAAAGTTTATAATTTAGTTTTTTGCCTAGCCGGATTGTCCTCCTCGTTAAGAGCGATTTTCTGTTAGATTACTTTTGTAATTTAGATTCTCGTTCTTCCATTTTCTAGTAGTGAATTTTGAGTTGTTAGTTTTTCATATCTAGTTCCTTCAGTAGTCAGTTCTGTTTTCCTAGCCCATTGTCCTTTCCTCCTTCGGGAGTGTTTTCTGTTCTTTATTTTATTCACTGAAAGTTTGTTTCTAGTTTTGTCAATGTGTTAGTTCTGCCCCAAGTTTATGTAATTAAGTTTCTTCTCTTGTTATAGTCCGCCACCTTTTGTGTTAGAGTTCTTGTATTGCCCCTGTCTCACCCATGCCCCATTGTGTTTCTTGAGTTAGCGTGTTTCCATTGCTCAGCTTTTCCCTGTGTTGCCTTGTTGTGTATATATAGCCCTTGGCCTTAGAGTGTGTTAATTTTAGTTCCCATAGTTGTGTCTTTTGTTGTGAGTAATACATTTATTTAAGTTGAATCTAGCCTATCCCTTGGTTTGTCTGTGTTCATGTCCTGATTGAGTTTTCCTTTTATTGTATTGTCCATAGTCTTGCCCTGTGTGTTAGTGAGTCCCTTGTGTTGCCCTAGTCTTGTCTCGTTGTGTAGCGTGTTATTGTTTATCCATAGTCTACGTCCCCTTTGTTTGTCTGCACCTGGGTTCAACCCTTTGTTTCCCCTCATAGTTCCCCTCATAGATCCCCCTAAGTCCCCACCTTCCTGACACCTTCCTCACATGTTTTGAGCCTCCCAAGAGAAAACGGGATTATAATGAAATTTGATTTATAGCTGCATGAAACATTTGTGACACAGTTTGTTTGTTTAACACCTAAAGAAGCAACAGGTAGCGAGAAAGCTGAACTGATCAGTTCCTGATGACAGATTGTGGCTGAGGTGTATGATCAGATGAACCAAATATCACACATGTGTTAGATTAAGCATGATAAGAGGTAAACTGATGTTTAAAGTGCAACCCCCTCTCAGTGGTGGTATGTGAGATGACACAGGACAGGCCAGCAAGAGGGGGTCCTGATGTGGTCCTAATGTATACTTAGGGGACTGTTCAGATGTGAATCCCCAACAGAGGTGGACATTTATGGGTGAGAGTGGAGGAATAGAGAGAGCAGAGTTTTTCTGATCTGACCCTGAAGCTCTCTCAGACCATCTGATCTGATGCTGCTTGTTATTAAAGGTCTCTTCAGGCTTGTATCAGCGGAGTCCTTTCTACATCATCATCATCACACCACTGCTCAGCAGGACCTGGCTGATAAACATCATGACAATATCTACTATACTGTCAAACAAAAATTAACTTCAAGAGAAATTCAAAAGGAATATCAAGGTTAAATTAATAAATTAGGTTAAATTTACTTTATTACTGCTGTAGTAGCAGCAGCACTTGTTGGACATTTTTCTGTTTGTTTCTTACCCTCCTGTAGAGCCGGGATTTATCCTCAGCATCTGAAAAAGAGACAGTAAGTTTATCAGGTATTCACTGTTTGAACACCTGACCTGACTCTGTGCACTCTTAGCTGCACTGTAATCTCCATTTTCAGATACTATCAACTAGTTTCAAACTATTCTTTACTAAACCACATTGCACCACTAGAACTTATGATATATTTTCACAGGTAAAGAGTTTATTTAAGTGTCATCTGTTTCCAGTAAACACCTATGTAAAAATTACCTATGTGAACAGGTAGTCACCTCAGCATCACGAACAATATAACGATTTGAACAGTGTAACATGCTGGACAATACAATTAACTGACCAGATAATTCTTCTAAATGATATGTCTGACAGTTTTCTGTCTCCATGGACACACAGTCAGTCAGTTTACACTGAATCTGTCTAATATCTGATTAATGAACCCAGCTGTTGCTCTCTGGTCATCTAGTCTGGTTAGCGGTACTTTTTGTAAAGTTCATTGTGTTTTGTGAAATGTCAGTCACTTTACATCATTAAACAGCACTTTCCCACAATATCATAATATTTAACAATCTCTATTTTAACTAATTTGTTTAGTGAAACCCATTTTAATTTATTGATGAGCAAACATTCATTTGGTAAACCCCTTCGTACAGACAGACATACTGACACCTAAAGACTGTACATCAGACCCAGATTCACTTTTTAGATATCTGTCACCTGGCTGAGTCCAGCCTTACCTGCACAGAAGAAAACAGCAACACACACGAGAAGAAGAGTCCTGCCGAACATCCCGGATGAAAACTCAGAAAGTGAAGCGAAACCAAAAAACAAAAATGGTTCAATTGTCCGAGAGGAGTTTGAATATGTGGATTTTCCTGGTGTCTGATTGGCTACTGATGCGTCTGTGTGCAGATGCTCTGCGGTTGTGATATTTGGTGTTGATGTGCTGTTGTCATATAGGCTCCGTGTTGTCGTCTGAAACAATGTGAGCTTCTGTTGTTGTGACGGCCGCTGCTCTCTTTTGTTCAGGCTTTAATCTCGGGATCAACATTCTGTCTGCCCCGACATATCGCTGACAGAGCGAAAACTACCAGGAAGAGGAGTGACTCCAACACCACAGCAGAAAAACAAGCGTCTGTCCCTACTCTGCACAACAACATATTAAATCAATGACACACAAACACAATAACAATGATACCAACTGTTATTATTATACAGATTAAAGCATTACACTTGATTTATATAGAAGCTATATAGCTTTGAATTAAATTATGTAAGAACAGTTACCCGAATACACAAAATATAGGTAATATGTATGAGGCAGAATAATAACTCAAATTAAAATAACACAACAGAGTCTTTAAAGCACAGCTACAGATCATTTAAAGGAGAGGAGGACTAGAGAGGGAAGCCATAAAAATGTTTAGTCTACATGCAGAAAGTACAGCTTAGTTTTTACTGACAGTCTCTCTGATTGTTTGTGTTCTTGTATCTTTAGTTTGTACTTTTACAACTGTGGTAGCTCTCTAATGGGTGTGCTGTTGCTCCAGACTGTGACGGTCTCTTTAGTTAAAACATCCTCTATAGACTGTATTCCCCTTCTTGAAATCAGATTCAGGAGTCAGAGAAATATTTGACATGTTTATTTGTGGGGTAACCATGAGTGTGTTCTAACACACATGCCTGCAGTCTGTCTTTTGTCTTGGAAGTGTCTGTGGACCTACCCACTGTTTTAACCACACTCTTAGCCTTGTTCTGACTTACGGCATTGAAACTGAACACTTAATAACTTCAACACAGAATCCTCTTATCTGATCATCATTTGATTACTTTTGAATTCTTATTACCAGACCACCCGCCATTAGGCTAAAATACTCCTTGGTATTTTATCCTAATGGCTCCTTGGTAAACCCTTGGTAAACCCCCCAAACCCGCAAATTAAAGCAAACGTCACGACAACTTGAAAGGAAATGGCGTTCCACCTATCTGGAAGTATTTCGCCTCACCTGGCAAGACAGTCTTAAAACATCCAGGAAAGCCCTCCGAGCTGTCAGAGCAGCCTGATACTCTTCACTAACAGAGGAAAATAAGAACAATCAAGGTTTCTCTTCAGGACTGCAGCCAGGCTGACAGACTGTCATTATTCCATTGAACCTCGTATTCCCTGAAGCCTCAGTAGAGACGACTTCATGAGTTTCTGTAATGATAAAATTCTCACTATTAGAGACAGGATTCATCGCCTGCTGCCCTCAGTGGGCACTGATTGATCTTCAAAAACAGAAACCATAGCAGTAGCTGTTAAACCTGTCGTATTTTTAGACAGCTTCTCTCCTGTCGAGCTTCACAAACTAATCTCAACAATTTCCTCATTAAAATCATCAGCCTGTATCTTAAATCCCATCCCGACCCAGCTGTTTAAACATGTTTTACCCTTAATTGGATTACTCTTGATCCAGGGGTTTTAGCCAACTACAGACCTTTATCTAACCTCCCTTTCTCTCTAGAATTCTTGAGAAAGCAGTCAGCTGTGCAACTTTTTACATAACAATAGTTTATTTGAGGATTTCCAGTCAGGATTCAGAGGCACCATAGCACAGAGACAGCATTGGTTAAAGTCACAAACGGTAGCAGGGGAAAACAAAGAGAAGTTTACAATAATCATAAGCCTTGCACAAGAGGAAGCTTCGTTCAGAGACAGGATAGATAGATAGATAGATAGATAGATAGATAGATAGATATACTTTATTTATCCCAAGCTGAGAAATTGCAGTGCAGCAGCAGCATTACACATAGTGTACAGAAGCCAGTACGACTTACGAAAGGCATCAGCAAAGAAATCAGGGAGGTTGGGAGCGCTAAGATTCTGAGAAATGGATCACTGCTGATTGTTGAGGACAACAAGGGAGAGCAATTAGAATGAATAAAATCGAGGGCAGAGGAATGCATTGTACCCTGGCTAGAAGCAGAAAGCTAGACAAGGATTCCAGAAAGAGTATCTGATGATGATGTGAAAGAAAATGTAACAAACGCAAAAGTGTGAGGTCAAACGTCTGAAAGCAAAAGAAATGGAGTTTAAAGTGACAGTCTCTCAGTTCTGATGATGTTTGATGAAGAAAGAAAAAAATTTATTGGGTATATGTGCTATGATGTGAGGGCCTCACATGCTTTAAGTGTCAGAAATTTGGACATGTAGCGGCAGTTTGCACGGGAAAGCAAATATGTGGCGGATGTGGTGGAGACCACGAATATGGCAAATGTGATGAAGGGGCAAAACTGAAGTGTTGTAATTGTGGAGGGGAGCATAGCTCAGCATACCGTGGATGCAAAAAAGCAGCAGAAGTGCAGAGAATCAGAGCTTTCAAGGAAGTGAGATATGCAGAGGCAGCAAAAGATTCAAGATTCAAGATTCAAGTGTCTTTATTGTCATTGCACATGTCAATGAAATTTTCATTGCAACCCCCATGTTAGATGGTAAGAAAGATAACACTAGAAAGAGTGAATAAAATTAAGATAACTACAATAAAATAAAATAAACCAACATGCAATAAAAAAAAATATTCGTGAAGCAATTAAAAATATAACAGAATGAAAATATACTTAGGCAATAAAATATACTAAACAATAAACAATAAAATATGGAAGTGAAATGTGCAAACAGAATAAAATATACAAGCAGAATAAAATATAAAATATACACAGTGAAATGTTCCGACAGAATAAAATATGCCAATGAAACTGAAATGTGCTGATATACTAAAATGTATATAATTATAGTATACGTGTGTACATAAAAGTCAAGTACACAGAAGGTGCAGGTGGAGGTAGAGGTGTAGGTGTAGGTGTAAAGTGCGGTGTGCAGTGTTCACAGTTCACACAGTCTCTCACTGCAGTGAGGGGCTGCTGGGGTGATAGCTCTAACAGCTCTGGGGAAGAAGCTGTCCCTCAGTCTGTTAGTGGTGGTGCGGATGTTCCTGTACCGCCTTCCTGATGGAAGCGGTACAAACAGTCTGTGGCCCGGGTGGCTGGGGTCCGTGGCGATGGATCTCGCCCTCTTTCTGACCCGACCTTCATATATAGAGTCTAGGTCAGGGAGGGGGCAGCCCATGATGCCCTGTGCAGTTTTAACCACCCGTGCCAGTTGTTTCCTCTCCTGTGCCGTGCAGCTGCCGTACCACACTGTCACACTGAGGCAGAGGATGCTTTCAATTGTGGCCCTGTAGAAGTTAACGAGCAACCGAGAGGAGAGTCCAGCCCGTTTCAGCTTCCTGAGGAAGAAGAGCCTTTGTTGTGCCTTCTTCACCAGGCGGGAGGTGTTCATGGACCAGGAGAGGTCAGATGTGATGTGGAGGCCCAGGAACCTGATGTTGTCCACACGCTCCACCACTTCTCCGTCCATGAGGAGGGGGGCGTGATCCGTCTTCCTGGACCTCCTGAAGTCCACAATGACCTCCTTGGTTTTCCCTGTGTTCAGCACCAGGTTGTTGGCTGAACACCACTGGGTGAGCTGGTGTATCTCCTCTCTGTAGTGGGTCTCGTTGTTATCTGAGATGAGACCCACTACTGTAGTGTCGTCCGCAAACTTCACGACTGTGTTGGTGGGGTGGATGGCAGCACAGTCGTGAGTAAACAGGGTGAAGAGGGCTGGGCTGAGCACACAACCCTGTGGCGTGCCCGTGCTGAGGACCAGAGGGGATGGTGTGATGTTCCCTATTCTCACCACCTGAGGCCTGTTGGTGAGAAAGCCTCTGATCCAGTGGCACAGAGATGCAGGCAGACCCACCGTGTGTAGCTTCAGCGCCAGCTTGTCTGGGATGACGGTGTTAAAAGCTGAGCTAAAGTCTACAAATAGCATCCTGACGTAGGTGTTGGGCTGCTGCAGGTGGGTCAGGGCTGTGTGCAGGGTGATGGAGACAGCATCCTCTGTGGACCGATTCCCTCTGTAAGCAAACTGAAGGCTGTCTAGGTCCGAGGGGATGAAGTCTCTGATGTACCTGAGAATAATCCGCTCAAAGCACTTCATGATTACTGGGGTCAGTGCAACAGGCCGGTAGTCATTCAGGCAGGTGATGGATGTCTTCTTCGGTACCGGAATGATGGTGGAGGACTTGAGGCACTCAGGAACCGTGGACAGCTGCAGGGACAGGTTGAAAATGTCCAGGAACACTCCTGCTAGCTGGTCAGCGCATGTCCTCAAAGTCTTGCCTGACACCTTATCCGGTCCTGCAGCTCTGCGGGTGTTGATCCTCCTCAGGGTGGATGACACCTGGTGCTGCTGCAGGACGAGGGGCTGGTGCTGCTCCTCCAGCCGGGGTAGGTGTGTGACTTCTCTGCTGCCTGATGTGTCGAAGCGGGCAAAGAAGCTGTTCAAGGTGTCAGGCAGGGCGGGGTCGTGGCTGGTGAGCTGAGTGTTCGGCTTGTAGTCCATTATGGTTCTGATGCCTCTCCACATGCTCTGTGGGTTGTTGTTCTTGAAGTGATCTTCAATTTTGTTTTTGTACTGGAGCTTGGCCTGCTTGATTCCTTTCTTCAGCTCTGCTCAAGCCCTGCTATAAGCCAGCCTGTCTCCAGATCTGTAGGCAGTATCCCGGGCTTTCAGCAGGGACCGCACTGTGCTGTCCAGCCATGGTTTCTGGTTGGGAAACACTGTGATGGTCTTAACAGGGAGGACAGCATCAGTGCAGAACTGAACATAAGACAATACAGATGATGTGTACTCCTCAAGGTCTGCCTCTTCTCTGAACACAGTCCAGTCTGTCAGTTCGAAGCAGTCCTGAAGTGCAGAGGAGGCCTCCTCAGTCCATATCTGTACTGTCCTGGTGGTCGGCTTTGTTCTGCAGGCCAGAGGCTTGTAGGCAGGAATGAGTTTCATGGAGATGTGGTCTGACATGCCCAGGTGTGGAGCTGCTACAGCCTTGTAAGCAGCAGGGATGTTGCAGTAAACTTGATCCAAAATGTTACTGTCTCTGGTAGGAAACTTTATGTACTTGTATGAAATTTGGGAAACACCGCCTTCAGTTCAACGTGATTAAAGTCCCCCGCCACAATCACGGCCGCCTCCGGGTTGTCGTTCATCTGCCCGCTGATCAGGCAGTACAGCTCCTCTAATGCTAACTTAGCATTAGCCCACGGTGGGATGTAAGCGGCCACAATAACAATAGACGAGAGTTCTCTAACCAGCTTGAACGGTCGGCATTTCACCGCCAGGTATTCCAAATCAGGAGAGCAGAACGTGCTGACGGTGCGTGTGGCTGTACACCAGGCATTGTGTACATACAGCGCCAAGCCTCCGCCTCTGCTCTTACCTGAAGCTGCAGTCCTGTCCGCCCGGAACAGAGAGCGCCCCGCTATCTCCACCGCTGCGTCCGGGATGTTGTCGTCCAGCCAGGTCTCTGTGACAACGGTAACACAGCTGTCCATCCGGCGAGAGACTATCCTTAGACGGACCTCGTCGATTTTGTTGGTGAGAGACCTGGCGTTGGTGAGGAAGAGACTGGGGAGAGCCGGTCTGTGAGGGTTAGCTTGTAGCCTAGCACGCACGCCGGCTCTCTTGCCCCGCTTTTGTTTACGGTGCCTCCTCCGTCTCCTTGGCAGCAGTGGGGGGATGGTGGTGGGCTCTGGGGTCCGTAGCAGCTCCGGTGGAATAAAGTCCAGTTTAGGGCGTGTGTGAAGTCCGAACTGTACTCCAAAGTTCCACAGTTCAGACCTGCTGTACTGTGTCAGAGCTTCCAGAAGAGAAGTAAAAGTGGAAACGAGTAAAAACAAACAAACAAAAACGTAAACACGGGAGCTACGAGCCGCTGCGTCTGCACGCGCCGCCATCTTGGAAACAAAAATGGTTTCAGGAAGCGTTCAGGCAACAAAACAAAACAACACTCAGGATGATGATGCAGGAAAATGCAAAAGATGTGATGAAGATGAAGGAGGAAATTCTGTTAGTTAGTAAAAATGACTGTATTGTTTATGGCAGATGTATTTAACTGCTCAGCACAGTCAAGGAGCCGAAATGAAAGAATCAAAATAAGTGTCAAATCAGCAGAAAACTACTTTGATGTGACGGGGCTGAGTTGTGAAGATGTTAAAGACACTCTTAATGATGAAGAAGAAGTTACAAATACCAGTATTAAGCAGTGGGGATAAAATGGCTGTTAACAACTTGGAAAAGGCTGAACTTCTAGTCCAAACATTTAGGAAAATTCACAGTTCAGAAAATCTCACAGGAGGCCAGGCAGAGCAGAGTTAGAACCTTAATAAGGAACCTGACATATTGGAAAAGGTGTCAGGAGATCTGTCAGACCTGCCTTTTAGTGTGTTTGAGCTGAGAAGAGCTATCGTTAGTGCTCGTCAAACTACCCCAGGAAAAGATGCTACAAAATGTTGGAACACCTGACCGAGGATGCACTACCCATAGTGTTGAGGTTTTTTAAGGGTTTGGGAGTGTGGTCAACCTCCCTCAGTGTGGTTATTCCCTTTGCCAAACGTAGACCTCAAAATACATCAAGAATTGAAGGAAAAGTCAGAAAAACATCCTGTATGTCTTATAGTCCAGAATTATTTTGACCAGCATTTCTCAGATTAAGTGTTTATTTTTACCAATGGATCCAAAGATCCAGACACAGGATGTGCAAGTGCAGCAGTATATCCTGGTGAGTGACACATTTATTAAGAAAAAGGTATCAGACCATCTCTCAGTATACACCACAGAGCTGCTGGCTATACTATTGGCGTTACAGTGGATAGAGGAGAAGGAAATACAAAAAGCAGTTATTGCATCAGACAGTTTCTCAGCACTATCAAGCATTAGTTCAGGCAGATCAGCATTCAGAATGGATATAATCAATGAAATATTCCTAATAATGTACAGAACGCATATTAAGGGCATATTCACACGGTTCATCTGGGTCCCTGCTCATGTGGGTCTGGAAGGAAATGAGCTGGTAGATATTCTGGCCAAGCAAACACTCCGAATTACACAAGTAGACATGAAAGTTCCACTAAGCAAAGCTGAAAGTGCACAATCTACATGGCAGGAGAATTGGGACATCAGTGAAACCGGAAGGCGCCTATATCAAATACAACGGTATGTTAGTGATGGGAGGAAGGTGGGCTTCAAATGTAGGGAAGGACACTGTAGGAAATCTGATATCCAGAGGAAAAAGCTTAGTCAGTCATCAAGGGAGGCAATACACCATGATTTTACACTAATAGGGCTTCTGGGAAAATCAGCAGGCAAGATACAATATTACATTGTTAAATTCATTAAAGAAAGAGTTAAATAACGGAATCTAGTTTTTTACTTTATTTTATTTATTTAACTGCCTAACCGCTTGCTCACATTCCAGTCCAGTTGGTGGCGGTAATGCACCATAAGTTGGTTTGTCAACCGCCAATAAACCCCAGAAGAAGAAGCAGAGCAGGAAGAAGAAGAAGGAGGACTTCCGGGGCGCGCTGTTTGCTGCGACGTTCTGTCGAAGTTTTCATTTGTTTGATTACAGTTATATTATTGTCTTGAGATAAAACATGTACGACCAGGACGAAGGTGAGCTGCTGTCTGTTTACACATGCAGAAACTTTATCAATACGCAGACTGAGTAAGCTGGATCAAAACAACGTGAGCTTAATCTGAAAACTTGATCTCCCGTCACAATTTAGCTGCGAGCTAATGTTGGCTTCTCATGTGAAGCCATCAAAATTGTTACTGGCTGAAAACAAATGCTAACATCAGTTAGCTCATTTTGTAGAAACATCAGCTAACACATAGGTTAACGATAGCGCCATCTGAAAACATGAACCTTCGCTGACTAACATGCTAACATCAGCTAATGCTGTTTGCGCGGTGCTTTGTTTCAGCTAGCAGGCTAACCGGCTGCTCGGTGCTGTTCTAATAAGTAATGCTGCAGCAAAATACACACAAAGCACAAACAGTCACACAGACAAACATTCAGCTGCACTGTTTGTGATGGAAGAAATACGCAGAACTTTTACCTCTGTTGAAGTACCAATGAATCTACAATATCGAACTATTACACTTAAGTAAGGCTTTATTTATTAAAGTACACTTAACAAGTAAAGTCATACTTCAGTAGAAGTAGTGCCGTTTTTTCAGCAAAGTTTACTTAAATCCCTACAATCGGTATTTGTATTTGAACTCTGAAACAAATGACTGTATAATGGTATTTTTTTCTTTAGTAGTAACTTAATTATTAACGTGAATTAATTAGTTATAAACGTTTTAATTTTCACCTTAACCTTAGAAATAACTGATGGCTCAAAAATTGGCTACATGACAACAAATAACTAGATTAAAATGAACAGAAATTAGTTAAAATAAAAATATCATCTGGGATGATGGGCCAGCCTCCAGATACTGATCAGTGTTGATAAATATTGTTCAGTAATTATATTGTTAATGTTTATTTGTCTGTCAGATAATCAATATGACGAGGACGATGATGAAATCACTCCAGACTTGTGGCAGGAAGCATGCTGGATCGTCATCAGGTAAACTCACTTGGATGTCTCCTTGCTTATGTCACTGTGCTATAGAAAACATACGGACACCAACAGAAGAGATAAGATAAAACTTTATTTATCCCCAGCCGGGGAAATTTGGCATAAATGACGAGAAAAAAACAACAGATTATTTTAACAACATTAACACAGTCTTATGTTCGGTGATGCTGGAGTTGAATAATCTGACAGCTGATGGAATGAAGGACCTGCAGTAGCGTTCCTTCTTTAACAAGAGACTGATAATCACCAATAATGTTTCTACAATCATTAATGGTTTGCAGTTTATTGACCTTCAGCATCAACAACACTGAAAACTTTTTAGTTTAGTTAAAGGCAGAGGTAAATAAAGGGTTTTTATGTCTGTTTTATGAGTCTGAAGACAAACCATAAGATGTCTTACAGATTGTGTTGGTTTTATGGTCAGTATTGTCTGTTCTTGTGTCGAGGTAACAGTGTTTTAAAAGACCTATTTAACAACAATTAGTGTCCCACCTTTTTTGGCATCTGATTTTATAATGTGTCATATTTTAGTGCAAAGCCTTGCTTTGATCTGTTAATCTTACTGGATTAAGTTGCTAATACAAACTCAATACTTCCTATATCTGTTTCAAATTAAAAGCCCTCTAGCATTTCAGTGGACAGAAACTCTTCCTCTCTTGACATGGCATTTATTGTGAAACATTTGCAGGACTGTGTTGGATTGCAAGGTTCCCACAGGCATTCGAAGTGTAGCTACAGCCATCCTGTGGTACTTTATGAAATTAAACTACTCAGTGAAAATATTGGAAATATACCTGTACATCATGCTTCGTTTTCATGCACATATGACAGCCAATTTATCCACCCTTGTTTTTTCTGGCCTCTATCACGTCACATAGATTCCAGGGGGGCACGGCTGCACCGCGGCTTTGTTTCACCCTTAGCATGTCTTCAAACCCCTCTGGGAGCATTTCAGAAGTTTGTGCTTCTACCATGGCTCAGTGGCCATGTGGTTTAATGGTTTCTTTTTTAATTTGTTTTAATTGTGTTTATTGTTGATATTAGGTTGGGAGTCTGCGCAGGGTTTTATCTGTCATTCCTGTGTCTGACTTCCTGCTTCTGTCAAAAACAAACTAGGCAGGTTTTCTGTGCAGAGCAGAGAGACACTTCTCTGACATCCAGTGGCATCAGAAGCATTTTCTTCTAGATCCAGCCCAGTAATGTTTGTGTTAGAGACCAGGCTTTTCATGGGGACCGCGCCCCCAGCTTTTATTTGACCACCAGTTTTTTGGGTTTTTTTTTTTTTCAGAAAATATGGTATATCTGTCTGTTTATAGGCTCATGACGCAGAGCATTGGTCTAAAATGAGCCGTTTCTGGTTTCTTTCAGCTCTTATTTTGATGAGAAGGGTCTGGTGCGCCAGCAGCTGGATTCATTTGATGAGTTCATCCAGATGTCTGTTCAAAGGATTGTGGAGGACGCTCCACCCATCGACCTGCAGGCTGAAGCACAGCACACCTCAGGAGAGGTGGAGGAGCCAGTGAGTAGCAACACCTGAGACTGGATCAGGACTTAGACCTGGTTTGGGAGGTTTAGAGACATTCACTGACCTCTTTTATTCCTGGTTAAGATGATTACAGCTCCTGTGATTCACTGTGACATAACTCTGACCTGTGTTTTCTGTTTCAGCCTCGTTACCTGCTGAAGTTTGAGCAGATCTACCTGTCCAAGCCGACTCACTGGGAGAGGGACGGAGCTCCGTCTCCCATGATGCCGAACGAAGCACGGCTGCGAAACCTCACGTAGGGTCTCGCCTGTTCTCACTTATTCTCAAGTTGGTCTCACCTGGTCTCACCTGGTCTCCCCCCCACCCCCCACACAGGTACTCAGCCCCCCTGTACGTTGATATCACAAAGACCATCATAAAGGAGGGGGAGGACCAGCTGCAGACTCAGCACCAGAAGACCTTCATTGGTAAAATTCCCATCATGCTTCGCTCCACCTACTGTCTGCTGAGCGGCCTGACGGACAGAGACCTCTGTGAGCTCAACGAGTGTCCACTTGATCCTGGGGGTTATTTTATCATCAACGGCTCTGAGAAGGTACGCTCAAACGTCACGATGTGCTATGTGACCTCATTAGGCACCTTCCCCACAGCTTTTAAAGCCGCTCTAATTAAAGCACTGCTCAAAAACAACAGTTTACATCAGTCTGTCGTCTCTGTAAAAACCGTTAATGCTGGTTTTACCTCCAGCAGGCTGGACGACTGTTAGTCTAAGAAAGCTGTTGGTCAGTTACAGCTGGGACAGAACACATCAGCAGGTGTTCTGATGAGAACCAGACAGAGAGTCCACATTACTCCAGTCCTAAAACCTTTACACCGGTTTCCTGTCTGTCACTGATTCACTTTCAGATTATTGGGTTGGTTTTTAAATCACTGACGGGCTTTGCTCTGTTGAGATGTCTTAGATCCTCTGACTCAAACCTCTGGACTGTTCCTGAACCAGAACTAAAAGGTACAGAGAGGGAGCCTTTGTTAATGACACCTCAAAACGCCTCCCTGAAGGTCTGAGGGGGTCTAAATCTGTTGATGCCTTTAAACAAAATGTTTAAAAAAGACATGTTTTTATCATTGCTTCCTCCTGACGTGTCTTCTCTTTTTACTTGATGGCTGTTTTATTCAGTCTTGTCCTGTTGTTTTAATTCTACTTCGTGCTATTTTATTTTAGTTTCCTTGGTTTTATCATTATTTGTTTCTATGTTAGCCTGTTTGTGTTGCATTTTATGCATGAATTGTGCTGTATAAGTTTCTTATTATTATTATTATTATAAAGACTGTTAATTCTAAGCTAGCCGTTTCCTCCTGTTTCAGGTAAGCAGCTGCTGACTGTAGCTTCAGATGTATCATACAGACATGAGAATGGTATCAATCTGAACATGTAACATGAAGGAAAGGGGAACCAAACACTCGGTGAAGTCTGTCTGTTGCTGTCTGAAAACATTGATCTGTTTCTCTTTAACAGTCCAGGATGACAAAGTTAGACTGTCTGCAGAGATTTAAAGCAGGACTTTACTGATGCAGAAGTGTGGTACAAAGTTTGTGTTCTTGTGGACATCTGAAGGTGAAAAGTTGAATTAGTTTTTTACACGTTGATCTAAAAACTGAAGGAAGTAACTGGTGTTAGTGGTTTTCTGATCTCCAGACTGGTGTGTTGGTGGTTTTCCTGTTCAAACTCGTTCCCCTGCTGGTTTTCAGGTGCTAATTGCTCAGGAAAAGATGGCCACCAACACAGTGTACGTGTTCGCCAAGAAGGACTCAAAGTACGCCTACACAGGCGAGTGCCGGTCCTGTCTGGAGAACTCGTCCCGTCCCACCAGCACCATCTGGGTCAGCATGATGGCCAGAGGAGGACAGGTGAGTCCTTACGTTCACCTGGATATAGGATTAATTATTATTATTGTTATATTTTCAAATGACTTCATTCAGTATGAGCTGGAGTCAGAGTCGACCCCAGCTGACATCTCGTCAGAAAACAGAAGCGATTGATTAACTCATTGATTATCCATTTTCTCTCTCAGGGAGTGAAGAAGAGTGCGATTGGTCAGAGGATCGTGTCCACGCTGCCGTACATCAGACAGGAAGTTCCCATCATCATCGTGTTTCGCGCACTGGGCTTCGTGTCGGACAGAGACATCCTGGAACACATCATCTACGACTTTGACGACCCCGAGATGATGGAGATGGTCAGTCTGATTATTGATCAGTTATTGATTGGGTAGTGAGGGTTAGTTTATCATTTACTGGTCAGACAGTAAACACAATGTAGAATCTACACGTAGTCATAGTTAGCCCCGCCCACATGGATGTGATGCCATCACTGATGTCACTTTTTTCCAGGTGAAGCCGTCTCTGGACGAAGCGTTTGTGATCCAAGAGCAGAACGTGGCGCTGAACTTTATCGGTTCCAGAGGAGCGAAACCCGGTGTGACAAAAGAACGAAGAATCAAGTACGCCAAAGAAGTTCTGCAAAAAGAGATGCTACCCCACGTTGGCGTCAGCGACTTCTGTGAGACCAAGAAAGCTTACTTCTTAGGGTAAGTCCACCGGAGAGACACCTGTGCAGGTGGATCTACAGGTGACTGATTACTTCTGAGGGTGAGTAGCACCCAAGTTAGCATCGGTGTGTATGACAGTGAGTACAATGTAAATAAAAATTCATTTACAATCAAACTGTGAGTACTGACAACAGTTTTCTGAAGTAGCCCAAGTATTAATCTCCTTTATCCAATCGTGTGTTCATGAAGTGCTGAACTTCACTTTATCCTCTATGTGAACTAACAAGCCTTTCTAGGACGCCCCTTTCATACCAAAGCATGATACTTTCACCTGTTACCAATCAGCCTGTTTACCTGTGGAATGATCCAAACAGGTGTTTTTGGAGCGTTCCACATCTTTCCCAGTCTTTAGCTGCTCCTGTCTCAACGTGTTTGAAACGTGTTGCTGCATCAGATCCAGAATCAGCAGATATTTACAGAAATCACTGAAGCTGATGAGCTCAGACAGTAAATATATTTTGTGTGAAAAAGGATCAGCAGGTGATCACATCCTGTTTGATTTATGTTTTACACTTCGTCACATTTGTTTTGAAGTAGTATTTCTCTGTTTTCAGGTACATGGTCCACAGGTTGCTGCTCGCTGCTCTCGGCAGACGAGAGCTGGACGACAGAGATCACTATGGCAACAAGAGACTGGACCTTGCAGGACCTCTGTTGGCCTTCCTGTTCAGAGGGTGGGGCTTCTTTCACTTACTATCAGCACATAAGAAAACAAACATGTGTACATGTATACGTACCTACATTCACAGGATGTTAGTGATATAATGTGCCTGAGTCTGTGTGTGTGTGTGGATCAGGATGTGTTCATGTGTTCATATATTCTTGGGGCTGGACAGAACGTGGAAACAGTTTTCCTTGTAAAGGACAAATAAATCTCAATCTAAACTTTTCCAAACAAAGCATAACTTTAATGTCAATCTCCTGCAGGTTCAATAAAGTTTAATCAGGTGATTGTTTGAATGGAAGTAATGAAATTGTATGAAACACCATTTTTCAGCATGTTTAAGAACCTGCTGAAGGAGATCCGGATTTATGCTCAGAAGTTCATCGACAGAGGAAAAGACTTCAATCTGGAGCTCGCCATTAAAACCCGAATCATATCAGACGGTCTGAAGTATTCGTTGGCAACTGGAAACTGGGGCGATGTGAAGAAGGCTCACCAGGCCCGAGCAGGAGTGTCCCAGGTTAGAACACCCGCCTCCATCTGAAACCTGTAAACATGTGTGATGTCCGTTTGTCAAACAAATGCTGTTCAGAAGTTAAATCTGTGAACAACTTTGACCTGAAACCATGAATTATCTGAAAATAACACACTGAAGAAGGTTGACATCAGTAATTTGCTGTTTTCTCTCAATGTCAACCTGCCATGTTCAGTTTATTCAGCTCAGGGCAGTAAAGATATTTTCTAATATTCACAGATGGTCCCATCTAAACATCATGATGTTTTATTCGCCTGCCTGTAGGTGTTGAACCGTCTGACCTTCGCTTCCACTCTGTCCCACCTGCGTCGAGTCAACTCTCCGATCGGCAGAGACGGCAAACTGGCAAAACCCAGACAGCTGCACAACACACTGTGGGGAATGGTGTGTCCTGCCGAGACGCCCGAGGTAAAGAACAAAGAGCTGTAAACAGTCTTAAAACAGGCAGCCCCCCCCCCCCCCCTGAAAACACAGGTCCAAAAAGAGATGAGTGCAGGTCTGCAGGCTTGTTCCACAGTTGAACTGAACACCTGAACTTGATTCACTGAGGAATCGAGTCACAGATGGATATTGTGCTGCTTTCAGGGACATGCTGTGGGTCTGGTGAAGAACTTGGCCCTCATGGCCTACATCTCTGTGGGCTCCCAGCCGTCTCCCATCCTAGAGTTTCTGGAGGAGTGGAGTATGGAGAACCTGGAGGAGATCTCACCCGCTGCCATCGCAGAGTCAGTCATTTCAGCTTGATTTATCGTTTCACCGTCTAACAGGCTCTTTAGTTTACTTTGACTGTTTCATTCTTTGGTCCAGCTAGCTCTTCCTGCAGTAGTAAAGTCCATTCTTCCTATAAAATGTCTCAAACTGACCTGCAGATGGCAGCATGGCTCTGTCAGAAACAGAGCATCAGCCAACCTGCAGACTGTAACTGCACAGTGTTAAATGAGGACTCATTGATCTCTGAACTGACTCTGAAACTTTCCCCGACGATACATGTGATATGTTTTTATTTATATTTAATGTTTTAGTGCCACTAAGATCTTTGTGAATGGCTGCTGGGTCGGAATCCACAAAGATCCCGAACAGCTGATGAACACTCTGAGGAAGCTCCGTAGACAGATGGATATCATTGTTTCCGAGGTAACCAAAGCCCATTCATTTCTAATGGAACACCGCTGCTTGTAATTACTGTATAATAACCTGATGCTATATTTTTTTCTTTTGTGCCATGGAGAATTACAGTGACCAGCTGAAAGTTTTGAGCCATTTTAAAAATTAAATTAGGTATTTGTGAGGTGTTTTTAAAAATGACTGTCTTCATTGGGAACCAATGGGCACACAGGCCAGGGAAGAAACATAATCTCTCAGCTCAGGGTTCCTGCTGGTTCTGAATGTTTCAGGTGTCCATGATTAGAGACATCAGAGAGCGCGAGATCAGAATCTACACAGACGCTGGACGAATCTGCAGACCACTGCTGATCGTCGAGAAACAGAAACTACTGCTGAAGAGGCGACACATCGACCAGCTGAAGGAGAGAGAGTACAATAATTACAGGTGAGACTCGGTGGAGGTGAGACAGCAGACCAGTAGAGTGTTTTGTCTCCAGTAAAGTTTCCGTTGGAATAAAGTTACTGTTGTTTGTGGTTATTAGCTGGCAGGATTTGGTGGCGAGTGGCGTCGTGGAGTACATCGACACTCTGGAGGAGGAGACGGTGATGCTCGCCATGACCCCTGATGACCTCCAAGAGAAGGGCGTGGCCTACTGCTCCACCTACACGCATTGTGAGATCCATCCGTCCATGATCCTCGGAGTCTGTGCTTCCATCATTCCCTTCCCCGACCACAACCAGGTACACACAAAACAAACTACAACAAGAGTTCTGTGTACAACTATGGTTCAGTAAATTCTGCCTCGGCACACATACTGGCCCGCCACTTCGTGAGCCAACATAGTGATTAGATTTGCCTTTTTTGTTTCACTTTGAAATAATGTGTCTTGGGGCATTTGAGAGAAATCAGATGACAGACACATCAGAGAAGATAACATATAAGTTTATTAATGCCCCCATCAGGGAAATTCAGGTGTTACCGACAGCAGCAGCAGCAGCATGAATATAAAGGGAGATAGAAGAGAATAAAAAAACGAAATAAAACATTAAAAAGTCAGATATGTATATGTACATTCTATACACAAAGGGGGGGATTTAAAAAACAATTTTGCTAAAGAAAAATATTTGAAAATTGCACAAGGTAATATAGTGTGAAGTCAAACTACAGTTAATACACCATTTCACACATGTATCTATAAACACCAGAACATACACATGAGGAGCATCGCCCCGGCTTCACCATAGCCCTCCCTGTTGATTAAAACTGGGCCCTGCTCACCAACAGGCCAGGGATGAAGACCATGACACCGTGTGTTTAGTTTTTCATGTTTTAACATCACGGTGGGACCACTGCACAGCCTCTTTTATCTCTGAATCTGTTGTCACTACACTGAGAGTGTCTGTATCATCAGAAAACATGATGAGTGTTTGTGTGTTGCTGTTTAGTCAACACAGTACAAGAAGGGTTTTGACATTACGAACTGTCACGTTTTATGTTATTTCATTTTATGAGCTAAAATTCTGACCTCATCAAAAACATTCCACCTTAAAACATCATCAGTGCCTCTACCGTCTCTATCAGCAGATTGGTAGGGGTCTAAGAAATGTTGTCCCTCACTTTGTAGGTTTCCTACCATGCCAAGTTTTTTCATCACCATTGATGTCAGTGTTACTTTTCTAAAATCATTAATTGTCTGTGAGCAAGTTTTTTTGGAACAGGAATGATGTTTTTTCCATATTAGGAAAAATACATGTATCACCTGAAAGTTGGAATAGAGGGCTCAAGGCTGGGGTTTACTCATGAGCAAAAGATGCACTGAGCATTTAAAAATGGGGAAAGATACATGATCTCACTTACAGCTGAAATACATGGGACATCGGACCTGGTGGAGCAATCAGTTTTCACATACAACACTTTGATTCATATTTTTATAACCTTTACAAACTGTCTGGCTTGTCCACATGACTGGACTGGAGGTCTTTCCAGTTGCACTGAGTAGCACAGAATTTAATATTCCAAAGACTTTTTTTGTGTCTTTTATCAGCATCTACCATAATGTGCACATACCTAGCGTGCACGTTATTTGGCACTTCAGTGCAATCAACAACCTGCATTTGCAGATTACCTGTGAGAAGATTGAAAAGACGTCTCTCATGATGATGTGGGCGTACATACGCCACATCCTGTGCCCTACATAGCTCCAGGTGACATGTGACTAGAAATGAAGCTGAATGCAGTGAAATGCTGATGTAGGACCTGTTGATGACGTTAACATTTGTTCTCAATGACGCTCCTTCACTCGTTGTGTTGTTTGGTCTCGTTTAGTCTCCCAGGAACACGTATCAGTCTGCCATGGGTAAACAGGCCATGGGCGTCTACATCACCAACTTCCATGTTCGGATGGACACGCTGGCTCATGTGTTGTACTACCCTCAGAAACCCCTGGTCACCACCCGATCCATGGAGTACCTGCGTTTCAGAGAGCTGCCTGCAGGTAACACACATCTGTGCAGTCACACTGATACCTGGCCTAGTTTTTGGACAGAAAACAAGACCAGGTACTCGCTACATGACAAAATGAATTCCATGAGTTTCAGTTGAAAGTCATGATGCTCTTCAGGGGTTCAGATATAAAATATGATGGACGAGGTGGAGGTTCTCCTTATAGAAACCTTTAGGTGGGTCTCTGTGCTTACCTGAAACCAGGTGAAGTTGTTGGTGTTTCGTCTGTTTTCAGTCGCAAACAGAATCTTTCTTCTTGTTTTTCAGGTATCAACTCCATCGTGGCGATCGCCTCGTACACGGGATACAACCAGGAAGACTCTGTGATCATGAACAGGTCGGCCGTGGATCGCGGCTTCTTCAGGTCAGCGACTAACTCTGCCACCTTATTTTAGTTACTGACATAATGTGAGCGTTGGTTACTGATGTAACCTGAGTGTTTTTATTATGTTATTATTATATTACATTATATTACATACATTATATTACATTATAATGCAGTAATCCATAGTGACTTAAAATAAGTGCATTCATGTGGATACAACCCAAGACGTTCCAAGAATCATTGGGCAGGTTTTTTAAAGCTGTAGTGAGCTAGTCGCACAAGAATGGCAGAGAAAGTGCCGTCAAAATGTCCAGCTCCACCTCTCTCCACAACAGCTTTCACTGTTAGACAATGACCGATGCTCTCCTCACCCCGATGCTCTCCTCACCCCGATGCTCTCCTATGGACTCCAGCAGGAGTCAGGTGGTGTGTTCATGGGTTTGGTTGGAGACTTGCTCTGTCTGGTTTCTCCAACATTACCAACCCTGGCCTTAATCAAATATGCTGAATACTTCAAGTGGTACATTTAAAAACAGTTAACAGGAGTTAAAGAGGGTTTTTTGGGATGGGCCAAGGTGCAGTCTAACACAAGTTTTCAGTCTGCAATGGAAGACTAATAGATGGCCTGAACCTTCTTAATGAGAGGCTGTGGACGAGAGAGCAGCTTGGTCTCGTCAAGGTTGAGCTTCAGGTGGTGTACAGTCATCCACAGAGATGTAGAGGCTGGGTTTGAGACCGGGGAAAGGACAGAATTAGTTCAGTGTCATCTGCATAGCTGTGGTAGGAAAAGCCCTGTGAGCCAATAACTGCACATCGTTACTGATGTAACATGAGTGTGTGTTTCAGTCTTTTATTTCTGCCCTTAACGCTGATTTTTGCCCTTCAGGTCTGTCTTCTATCGATCCTACAAAGAGCAGGAGTCAAAGAAAGGTTTTGATCAGGAGGAGATCTTTGAGAAGCCGACACGTGAAACTTGTCAGGGTGAGAACCGATGAAAATGTAATATTCAAGTAGAAGCTGCCACCTGTTTAGTTGTAGTCAAGTGTTTGCTGTATGAAAACACCTGTAAATCATCCCAGGTGGGTAGCAGCAACCAGTCACAGGTGTCTTTGGTGGGCAGAGCTATTCTTACATCACAGATTAAATTCTCTTCAGGTATGAGACACGCCATCTACGACAAACTGGACGACGACGGGCTGATCGCTCCCGGCGTTCGTGTCTCAGGCGAGGACGTGATCATCGGGAAGACGGTGACGCTGCCAGAGAACGACGACGAGCTGGACAGCACCAACCGGCGCTACACCAAGAGAGACTGCAGCACCTTTCTGAGAACCAGCGAGACGGGCATCGTGGACCAGGTCATGGTGACTCTCAACCAGGAGGGCTACAAGTTCTGCAAGATCAGGGTGAGAGGAAGCAACACCACACCTGAAACACCTGAGACAGCACCTGAAACACCTGCAAACCCTGAGAGTAACACCTGATGCACCTGACAGCCCAAGTCTTTATGAGGAGATTAAGTTTGTTAATGTTTGCTTCCCTTTTCGTACAGGTACGCTCCGTCCGGATTCCGCAGATCGGAGACAAATTCGCCAGCCGACATGGACAGAAAGGAACCTGTGGAATCCAGTACAGACAGGAGGTAAAGAGAAGAAAACTGACAGGAAGTTAACAGACGGGAGGTCAACAGGAGAGTGTGGTGAATGCATTGTGTGTGTGCTGTGGGTACGGTCTCCTGTCCTCGATATGTGGACGCTGCCGCTGTTCTACTGACGATCAGTGAGATCATGACAGTAAACCTGCTCAATGTGTTTCAGGTGTCACTTGAGGCGTCAAGTTGAACCAGTTTACGATCAAACAGCAGAACCTCTGACAGAAACAGATGCTTGAACGTCTCTGTAGATTCAGATTGACTGAACTGGATCAGAACTGAGACCAGTTTAAATAAGTTAAAACAGTTTGTGAACAATAACAGACGGTCATGACTGATACATGTATTTATTTGATTTTAGTCCACACAGAGACAGGTGTTTGGACTCTACATGCTTTAAAATGTGTCGTCTATCGCTGTCTTCCGTCCCTGAAACAGTTCATGATCAGGTTAACGCTGATCAGGTGTGATGAGTCATCAGTTACAGTCTGAAATAATCTGGACTTTATTTTTGTCTGATTCTCCCGTCTTCAAATCCGTGAAGTTTAAACATGATGCATGATTCATCATCGCTGACCTTTTCATATGTTTTGTGTTGTAGGACATGCCGTTCACCTGTGAGGGAATCACACCTGACATCATCATCAACCCTCACGCCATCCCCTCCAGAATGACAGTTGGCCATCTGATTGAGTGTCTGCAGGGAAAGGTAGTATATATATATATATATATATATATATATATATATATATATTTAGCTTCTAATAAATAACAACAGCTCTGATCATAAGTTAACGGTCGGTAATTTAATGTGGTAATAATCAATAAATTTAACACATTAAATCATTTTATTGTGGTAATCATCCTGATAAGAAGATTAAAATAAATTCTAATGACAGTTATTATTCTGAGTGCATACTGAAAAACGTTGCTATGAATTACTATGAAGCTGCAACCTAAAACCAGCCTCAGAAACAATAATCATGATGGAAAGCAGTGAAAACAAAATCAATCAATATCAATCATCAATAAAAGTAAACTAGAGTTCAGCGCAGTGATGAAACCAGCAGCAGGGACAGACTCCTGTTTTATATCACACGTCCATGTTTGTGTGTCGTTTCAGGTTTCTGCAAACAAAGGCGAGATCGGTGATGCCACGCCGTTTAACGACGCCGTTAACGTACAGAAAGTGTCCAACCTGCTGTCTGAATACGGATACCACCTGAGAGGAAATGAGGTCACTCACACAAACACATGAACCTGACCTGGGACCTGGACTTTGGGTCACGATCCTCGTCATGTGTAGCACCATTTAAAATCTTAAACTCAGTAATATTTATAGTTTAATTAAAGAGGATTAGTTTCATTACAATAAGTGCAGATAGTCCACCTGCCCAGGTGACCCCCCCCCCCCTCCCAGTGCATGCTGGGATGCATTCTGAACACATTAAATAGAAAGCAGTCAGATAATTTACCTGACCAGGTTTCAGACTACTGAAATACATCCGTCACTGATGAATCAATAGTGTTGATATTATTGATTGATTATTGATTAGTTACTAACACTGACAGGAGCAGGGGATCACCTCAACAGAAACTGGGTGTGCATTTCAGCACACCTGAGTCCATTTGATCCCATTTGATCCATAAAGTTTTCAGCCTGGAGACCTGTGTGTATATATACACATACAGTATACATATGTGTATTTATGTGTATATATATTTGTATGTATTTACTTGGGTGTGTGTGTGTATATGTATACATATATACATCTCCAGAAACCTCTAAGACAGGCATCTCAAACTGACTCCATAAAGGGCCGCGTGGCTGCAAGTTTTCATTCCAACCCAGGACGAGCACACCAGGCTGCAATCAATTAATCAGCTGATCTCAGTCTTCACCTCATAACTAAGTGATCCCTTGATGTTGATTGGTTGGCCTGGTGGCCTGCAGCCACGCGGCCCTTTATGGAATCAGTTTGAGATGCCTGCTCTAAGATGTTCAACTTTCAGTGTTTTCAATATTATTGATCTGTGATCAGGTTCTGTACAACGGGTTCACTGGGAGGAAGCTGACGTCTCAGATCTTCATCGGTCCGACTTACTATCAGCGTCTGAAGCACATGGTGGACGACAAGATCCACTCGAGAGCCCGAGGCCCGGTCCAGATCCTCAACAGGCAGCCAATGGAGGGCCGATCGCGGTGAGCGAGACGTCCGTCTCTGCCCGTCTGTGTCACAATCTGTTTGTCTCACCTGACTCACTCACCTGTCTGTTTCTCAGTGATGGCGGTCTGCGGTTTGGCGAGATGGAGCGCGACTGTCAGATCGCTCACGGAGCGGCTCAGTTTCTGAGAGAACGTTTGTTCGAGGCGTCTGATCCTTACCAGGTTCATGTGTGTAACCTGTGTGGACTGATGGCCATCGCCAACACGCGGACACACACCTACGAGTGTCGAGGCTGCCGCAACAAGACACAGGTAGGCGCGATCGATGGCGACCACAACTAGATAGATAGATAGATACTTTATTCATCTCCAAAGAGAAACTAGGCGCAGTCGGTCCATCCATTACGTTTTTGGTCATGGATCAGTGAGGTCGTGGTTAGGGTGGAGCGCCACCGCTGTGACTTCTGTCCTGAAAGCACTAACACTGATGGCAGCTGCTGTGCTCTCCATCAATACTGGATCAGTTTCAATAACGGGTGTCTCCATTAGACTTTTGGACACAAATGGCTCCGGTTTGTCCGGGACTTTGTTGTCTGTCAGGACACGTGGACACCAGCCGACTTGAAACGTCACTTTGATTAAAGACGAAATGTCGTTCAGGCTGAAATGAGCCAATAATTCAACAACACGTTATTTTGTGTTTCTTTTTTTTTGTAATGTGGTAAGCAGACGTTTATGTTTAATTAAAGACAAGCTGTCTGTCTTTCGTTGTCTTATGGACGTTATGTGCAATAATAGATTCAAACCTGTGGTTTTTTAGAGGGAATAATCCAACATCACTTTTGGCCTATTTTCACGGCCCTAGTCAGGATCAAATACAGAGAACTGTTGGACAAGAATATATTTTGACCAACCAATGAGCTGCGTATTAACATTGATCTTGGTATTGGTTCTGTATTAGTTTTGGATAATTAATGATGTCTGTCTGTCTGTCTGTCATCCTTCAGATCTCTCTGGTCCGGATGCCGTATGCCTGTAAGCTTCTCTTCCAGGAGTTGATGTCCATGAGCATCGCTCCTCGTATGATGACATCTTAGAGCTGCTCGTCCAATCGCACGCCTCTCTGGGGACTTTAAATGTGACATCAGCAGCACAAAGTGAAAGTTTGATGTGTTTATAGTTTAATGTTGCCTCTGTTTTTTTTAAACTAGAATAAATCTGATTGTTGGTCAAGTCTTTTTTGAGTCCTCATTGGTTTACAAACATCATGTGACACAGGATCAGGTAAACACACCTTTTTATATCAGCACAGCCTGCAGGTGTTTTTATTAGTAGATAACACTTCAGTGAACTCACCCATCATGTTTGAGTCACCTGGATTAGTGATCCTGATCTGTTATTGACACGTTGACTGATGACGCGATCAATCAATCAGTTCATGTGCAAAGGTCAAAGGTGGGACAGATGTCGTGGGAGAGTCTGAACCAATGAGATCAAAGTAATAATAATAATTCCATTAGATGTTGAGTAAGGCTTTATTTAACAGAACAGTTTTCCAGAAGGATCTTTAGTGGTAAGAAGAAGAATTACAGGTAAAATTTAACTTCAACAGCAGGTCAGCTGAAACCAAATTATGGTAAAATCTGTGAAATCTGTCTTCTACTCAGGGAAAAATAGAAAAACATATTTTAGTTTCCACAAACAAACTGAAGCTCGGAGAGAAAAGTTTAATATTCAGACCTGAACTGATGATTAGTAAAGTTTAATTTCTCTCATTTGTCCTAAAAGAAAGATTCTAATAAAATGATCAGAGAACATTTCTACAGATGAAAATCTGCTTCATTAAACTGATTTTATTTGCATTAGAAATAATAATGACAGACATGAAAGAAGGGGATCAGCACTGTTGCTATGGTTAAGTCTTTCCAAAATAAAAGCCTGATAGATATATAGAAAAAGTTATAGAAAAGTTATATATGTATTAGAAAAGGTTAACAAAATGTTTCATTCACAAAGTAACAGAAACTAAATAATGAAATTCAGACTCAAATTCAAACTTATACAAAAATTCAAAACTATATAAAAAGAAAAAAATGGTCATTTCAGTGAAAGTTAAAAAAATCATCTTCGGATGATTCCTTGACGATTGTCTTCACTGTTCTCTGATCAGCTGATCACAATTCATCTTCCTTTGTCACTGAAAGGAAATGACATGATCAGTCAGAGGAGGGGTGAAAGCTTTTCACATGATCTTTAAATCACTGTGATGGCATCACAGTGCAGAACTGCAGGGCAATTCAAATTCATTTGTTTTTATTTTTGTCTCTGAAGTTTATGTGGGAAGTGTTTCGAGTTCACTAACGGTGTTTATTGGAAACAGTCCAGTGATTTTAAAGGTTTCTCTTCAGTGGAAGTCAGGACATAAATCACCTGTCTGACACAGAAAGAGCTTCAGTACGGCTCACCACAGAAAAGCTGTTACCGCCACAACCATCAGAGACTGATGACACGTCCAAAACACGCTAACAGTGTTTGTTTTCTTCAGTTTGTGTTCACATCAACAACAAAGTCACCTTTTCTCAACTGCTGCTTCACTGTGACTCTTCATGTTCTTCATGTTTTATATCTTCTTTATGTTTCATATCTATCTCATAGACCACTGACTCTGCCCCCCCACCTCACTCAACAGGACCCCCACCTGGCCTCTACAAAACAGCAGATCAGGTGAGGCAGGAGCTCAGGAGATGAAAGCGAGGAAGGCTACTGGTCCTGATGTCATCAGCTCCAGACTGATCAGGGACTGTGCAGATCAGCTCTGGGGGGTCGTTCAGCACATCTTCAACCTGAGCCTCAGTCTGGAGAGAGGTCCTGCCCTGTGGAAAACTTCCTGTGTGATTCCAAAGACTGAGCATCCCAGGGAGCACAACCACTTCAGGCCTGTAGCTTTAACTTCCCACCTGATGAAGACTCTGGAGAGGATTATACTTAACCATCTTCATCACCTGGTGGGCAGCGAGCTGGACCCCCTACAGTTCACATATCGACCAGGTATTAGTGTGGAAGACGCTATCATCTACCTGCTCCATCGCTCTCTTTCCCACCTGGAGAGCACAGGTAACACAGTGAGGGTCGTGTTGTTTGACTTCTCCACTGCTTTCAACACGATCCAGCCATCACTGCTGAGGGGGAAGCTGGAAGGAGGCGGAGTAGACTGTCACCTGGCTGCATGGACCATCAACTACCTCACCAACAGACCTCAGTATGTGAGGCTTCAGGACTGTGTGTCGTATGTGGCAGTTTGCATCGCTGGGACTCCGCAGGGTACTGTGCTCTCCCCCTTTCTCTTCACCCTCTACACATCGGACTTCAGACACAACACAACCAGCTGCACCTCCAGAAGGTGGAGGGAATGATTAGAAATACAGGAAAGTCAACTTTGTTGACTAGTGTCGACTAAACCACCTGCACATCAGTGCCAGCAAGACCAAGGAGAAAGCACCACAGACTACACCGGTGTGCGTCCAGGGTTTGGACATTAAGAGCGTGGGGGAGTACAAACACCTGGGTGTCCAACTTAACAATAAACTGAGCTGGACCGACACAGATGTCCTGTAGAGGAAGGACCAAAGTGGTCTCCATCTGCTGAGAAGACTGAGGTCCTTTGGAGTATGTAGGACATTACTGAGGACTTTCTATGACTCTGTGGTTGCATCTGCAGTCTTTTACTCAGTGGTCTGCTGGGGCTGTGGAAGCTCTGAGAGGGATAGAAAGAGACTGAACAGACTGGTCAGGAGGGCTGGTTCTGTCCTGGACTGTCCTCTGGACACCACTGAGGATGAAGGTGAGAGGAGGATGTTAGCCAAGCTGACATCCATCATGGACAACCCCTCCCACCCCCTGCATGACGCAGTGGGGGCCCTCAGCAGCTCCTTCAGTAACAGACTGCTGCATCCACCCTGTAAGAAGGAACGCTGCAGCAGGTCCTTCATTCTTCAGACTGTTGTGTGCACTGATGTGTTTAATCCACTGTGACACACACAGTAAAATCTGTTTATTTCCGGCAGGATATTTTTATTAGTATATATATAGTATATATATTAGTATATTTATTTTTCCATAGTTCTTGCGGCAATACCTATATTTTTTACATTTTTTTCTTTTATATAGTCCCTTGTATAATATGTACATATATATAATCAGCTTTTATTTTGGATTTTGCTTTTTGAATTTCTCTATTTCTGTTGCCATTTTCTTTTCCATCTGCTATAACGTGCTAACTGTGACACAAAGTGATATAATAATACAGCGTATTACTCCTCGTGGCACAGCGGTCAAAAAATGTATCGCTCCTCCGTCCAGCAACACTCGTCACCTGGACGAAGGTTCCTACCTATAAAGGATGATGACCCCACAGCATAGTGACCCCTACTGGCCCAATTACTGTCTTGCATTTCCCACCTTTAAATGGCTCCTACACCAACCATGTGCGATTTTTCAATATTTCTCAATATTTTCCATTGGCAATATATTTCTTATAGTCTTTTGTATAATATGTACATATATACAGTCAACTTCTTATTTTGTATTTTATTTTTTGTATTGCCTTGCTATCGCTGTTTCTATTGACGTTGCCTGTAACACCGAATTTCCCCAGCTGGGGATTAATGAAGTTTATCATATCTTATCTTCTTCATGTTTTATGTCTTCTTTATGTTTTTATCTTCTTCATGTTTTATATTTTCTTTGTTTTAAATCTTCTTTATGTTTTAAATCTTCGGGTTTTATTCCTTTATCTTTTCATTTGTTTATTTGTTGTCATTTCTCTTCTTCACAATCATTTCATTTGGTTCATCTCTTTAATTTTGTTGTTTGTTTATTTCTTGTTTCTCGTTGATGATGACGACGTCATAGTCCTCGTTACCTTTCTTGACAATGATGTCATCGATGGACTCGACCAGGTGAATTGCCCCAACGGCTGAAGCTTCTCCTTTGGAGTTGGAAGCGTGACACTCATAGGATCCTTCTTCTTCTTTGGTCAGAGGGGAGATCTAAAACAGAGACACACAGCGGTGCTGATTGGTCCAACAGACATCTGAAGCCACGGCATCATTTCCTGTCACTAAAGATTCCCGTCAAACATATGTGTGAAGAGTATTTAAGATATTAAAGATCAATGAAAATCTATTCCAGTTATTTAGAGGGGAATTTAAATCCTTTAGTCTCACATCATGAAAAACGGAGCAGATCAGTGTCTCTGTGATCAGCAGATTCAGTAAATCCTTGTTCATGTTGTGAAGTTTTGCTGTAATCGCCCCCCTCAGTACCTGGTCATGATGCCATCGGTAATGTACCTCCCGGCCCCCCCCTGGACAGAGGGCCTCTACCTGACAGTATGCTGATGCTCTCCCCCCTCTGTGCCATAGACCTCTATTGTTGCCCAAAGACTAAAACAGCATGAGTGAGCCACAGTGTTGCTCTGGCTGACATGTTCCTCATCACCATGAACACACTGTGGTTTATTCTGACCAGGACCACGTACACCGTCCCTGTTATGATAAAGTCTGGAAGTTTATTTTTGAGGGATGTCTTTGTAATGTCTGCTTCACATCTAACAAAGTGGAAGAAAAACACATCAGTCAGTCCTTGTTTGTATTCTCTAACATCCGGTACTTTCAGGTATTCTGAGATGTGTACTGAATGAAGTAATAAAAGAATAAAAGTTTTTTCTCTGTCACACATTTCACCTTTCGTGCTCTTTAAAACCCGCTGAGATCTGTAACACTAACGGTCTCTAAGTGAAGACAGCCTGTCCTCTCTGGACATTCTTCACTGGACTTACACATGTTAATATAGAGAGAAGTTCAGAACACCTTTAAACTCCTTCAGTCGTCACTGCAGATACTTGATGAGTGACCCAGTAGATTTGTTGTGTCTGTGCAGCCTTGGCTTCAAGATGTGATTGTATGAATGAAAGTATAATTAACAGGGAAACTGGTGTGTGTGTGTGTGTGTGTGTGTGTCTGTATGAATGTGAACTAACCAGCACCCAGCCGGTCACTTCGTGTTTCTCTGGTCCTCCTCTCGTCTGAATCGCCAGGTTGTCTCTGTCTCCAGGAAGAAGCTCCATCCTCCTCTTCCCACTGAGGACCTGAAGGAAGATGCCCGATCATCATCATCATCATCATCATCATCATCCTAATCATCCTATAACTGCAACACTTCTCAAAAGTTTGTATATATTTATGTGTACACACACACACAGACACACACGCACACACACACACACACACACACAGAGACACAGACACACACACACACACAGTTTTTATCAAAGTTGTTTCTCACATTCAGACTCGGTGAATCTGTACAAACTTGATGTCTGATTCATTAACAGGCTGCATCTTGTTCTTCGGTCTGCAGGAAAATTACATTCTGGTCTAAAGTCCTCAAACATCAACACAGTCTGAACCTGCAGAGAAAAACCTGCTGACAGACACCTGAACACCTGAGGCTGCAGGTAACATATGAGCTCATCAGGACTGAGCTTCTTTCTTTTAACCCTCTGAAGTATCAACATCAGATTTTTATATTTGAATTCATTTCTACTCAGTCAGAACAGAAATATTTCCTCGTGTTCAACAAGTTCTGTGAATATAAATCAAAGTGCAGTTTTGAACAGCCGAGACAAAGACGTCACATTTTTCATCAACCCTAACCCTTCAGGACTGAAACAGACGTGTCGGCTTTGGAATCAGTTTTGTTAATCACCTTTCTGTTTCCATCATTCACCAAACTTTCATCATCAAACTGATATCAGACAATCTGATTGGTTTAGATGATGGAGGAGCTGCTGCTGTCCTCTGATTGGTGGGTTCGGCCCAGGTTATATCGACACATTTTTAGGTCACCTGTAGTTTTCATTTGTATGAATCAATGTGAAGACTGAAACTTGCCCTCCGTTGGTCTGTTTCTGTTTTATTATGACTTTCTCAGCAGTGAAACAGTTAAACATTTACTATTTGTTTCCTGTTTATTATGTTTTCAGGTGGAGCTCAGCAGGAAACAGGAAATCAGCAGAAACAGGAAGACAGATGGAGTCACGACATTGCAGCTCAGAGAAATCACAACTTGGTTTTATTTTTCATGATAAATTCTGAAGATAATATTTAGATTTAAATCATATTTGAGGTGAAGTTGGCAGAGAACAACATTTCATCCACATTTTAAACCCACCCTGATTTTTAAAGCAACTGACGAGCTGCGGAGTGTTTACGTGATGACAAAGAAGCTCACCTTCTTCCAGGTGAGGACAGGCGTGGGCACGCCCACCGCCTCACAGCTCAGGTACACCTGAGAGCCGCTGACGTTGTAGACCTCACCTGGAGGAGTGACGATGACCGGAGCTGCAGACACACACACAGTTCAGTTACATGAACGTGAAGTTTCCACTTCATCCTCAAACAGGATGAAACAGGTCGCAGGAATCTGCCACAGACAGTAAATCCTCAGTGACCTCAGAGGAATTCAGTTTGCTCTGAGCGAGCTCACTGTGGCTTTTCATGGAGAAAGGAATTCAGTGTTTTCAGAGGGATGAAGGTGGATTATCATCACTCACTGTCTGTTACCGTCAGAGTTCAGCAGGAACATGTTCAGCATCCTTTCAACCATAAAAACACATATATGCACACATTATTCATTCACCACTAAAGTTAGACAAAGAGCTGTGATTAATATGGAAAATAAGATGTTAACTTTAATGATCATCTGTGTTCGTGCTGCACATTTTTAATGTTTGTACCAAACTTCATTAGATTTATGTTGTTTCTCCAGAAATCAGAGTTTCAGAGTTCAGAGAAAACCTAACGACAACTAAACTTCAGCTGTTTTCTAGTAGAACAGAGCAGCTTATTTTATTATGATATATGCATTATTCATTAATTAATTAATTCCCCGGTGTGGGATTACTAAAGTTTATCTTATATTATGCTACTGATGAATTTCACGTCAGATCACTGAACAGACTGAAAACGGTCTTGTATTATTATTAGTAGTAGTAGTAGTATTGGTGTTATTAGTATTAGTATTATTAGTCGTATTATATTGACACTCTGAGACTCGTCTGTATCTGTCTCACCTGTGTAAATCAGTCTCACCTGAGGCGCAGCGGCCCTTGTTCTGAACGGTCACGGGTTCTTTGCCCTCTGTCTCGGCTGTCAGGCTGGCGCTCTTCAGTGCGCAACCGCTCCTGTACGTCACTCCGTCGGTTCCGCAGACCTCGTAGTTGCTCTTGCAGACACAAACTCCGAGCTTGTTCTTCTTCTGCTCGTCGCTTTTGACGCACTCCAGCCCGGCGCCGCAGCGGCGCGCTGCCGCGCGGCGCCCCCCGCACAGCTCCCCCTCCGCAGCGGCGCACACCGAGCAGCAGCCGCAGGAGTCCAGCAGAGAGCCGGCAGGGCAGCCTTCCCCCGGGAGAGGAGCGCACTGAGCTGGGTCACACGGTCCGCAGCCCGGACCTGCCGAGACACGGACCGAGAGCACCGGGAGAACCGAGAGGAGCAACAGCACCGGAACCACAGACATGATGGTCTGAAGGAGATCTCTGATGTGAACTCTGCTGGTCTGCGCCGTGTCACGGTCCGAACACATAAAGATCTGATCTGAGACTATGAGCCGTTTAAAGCTGCTGACTCCGCCTCACAGAGACTGAGTACTGATTCCAGACCTGCTCTCAGTGTACGGAGGAAGAGCCCCGGCTGAATGTCAGATACTAACAAATACTGAATAAAAGGTCGGTCCCTGAAGCTTCCCTCTGGATTTTAATCTGTAGGTTAGTCACAATTTGAATAAAACTTTATCTGCGTCTTATTTCTGTGACGTGTCTCCTTCATAAATAATCCAATTAATAAGTAAGTTTCCTGCTGTTGTTGATTAGTGAACAGACATACTGTGTATTTATTATCTAATATATCTGTTATATTTAACAGCTGTTTCCTCCAGCTCACACATTAGAACACTACATTAAATCATTTGTTATTTCAGTCAGTAAATAACAGGAAAAACAATATGAATATGCAGCGAACAGATCAAAAACAGATGTCAAACATCTGGATGAATATTTGTATTATCAGTGTTGCATGATTATTTTAGTGTTTGCCCTCTGATTCTATTGATCTTCAATCTGACCTCAGTTTTCACTGAGATCAATAAAGATCAAGAGCTAATGAGCTCATTATTATCAGCTCAGATTTTGTCATCTCAGCTGGTTCTGATGGAAACAAACCATCATATGAAGCCATGAAGACCAGTTCAGACCACCACCACTCTGCTGTCTGATGAAGGGTTTTCATCACGAGTGATGATTTAAATGAACTGTGATGTTTCAGAAGCGTTGTTCAAATGTTGTCCAGTAGTTTTCCAGTTCATTGCTGAGGGTCAGCTGGTGGGTGGGAAACTAATAAACAGGAAATATTCCAGAGTCAGAGGTCACGTTTATTCTTCCTGTTATTGTTCAAACTGCGTTTGGTTCAGTTCACACGAAACAGGATGGAACTGCTCACAGAGAGAAATAAAGAAACGAATGTAAACGGATCAGTTTTAACGTTTCAACCTGAATTTAACTGATGAAAGTTTAAGAATCAGTCAGGATGCAGATGCCTCATAGAAACACACATTTTAATAATGATTAATGAACAAGGCGATCAATACAGTGTCTGTCTGCAAACATTTCTCCTGGTTTTAACACTATAACAGCTGAGCGGTGGGGCGAGCTGTGTGAAGCCTGACAGACCAGACCAGGAACAGTTCTGAAGCAGATTCATAGAAAACCCTCAGAGAAGTATCTAATGTATACTTGCAGTACTCTGTGTATTTACTTGCAGTATTTGGTGATGAATGCAGACAGCAGGTCTCTGTACGGAGAGTCTGATCGATTAGTTCGGAGTCTGAGGATTCTGTGGATAGCAGGAGAACGAAGGAGGAGGTTGTGGCTGAATCCCACCAGACTGGAGGTTAACCAGTACAGAGCGACGCACTGAGAGGGAGGAGGGGGACAAACTGGTGTTAGAGAATCGGTAACCGTTGATGATTAACATGTGATGATTAACATGATGTTTAACCTGATGTTTAACATGTGATGATTACATGTGATGTTTAACATGTGATGACTAACCTGATGTTTAACATGTGATGTTTAACATTTGATGATTAGCATGATGATTAACATGTGATGATTAATGTGATGATTAACATGATGTTTAGCATGATGATTAACATGATGTTTAGCATGATGATTAACATGTGATGATTAGCATGATGATTAATGTGATGATTAACATGATGTTTAGCATGATGATTAACATGATGTTTAGCATGATGTTTAACATGTGATGATTAGCATGATGATTAACATGCTGTTTAAATTGTGATGACTAACATGTGATGTTTAACATGTGCTGTTTAACATGTGATGTTTAACATGTGATGCCTAACATGTGATGACTAACATGTGATGCCTAACATGTGATGACTAACATGTGATGACTAACCTGATGTTTAACATGTGATGATTAGCATGATGATTAACATGTGATGATTAATGTGATGATTAACATGATGTTTAACATGTGCTGTTTAACATGTGATGATTAACCTGCTGTTTAACATGTGCTGTTTAACATGTGATGACTAACATGTGATGACTAACATGTGATGACTAACATGCTGTTTAACATGTGATGTTTAACCTGATGTTTGTAGACAAAACAATTATTTGAGAAAATAATTGTCAGATTAATTGATAGAGAAAGTAACTGCTAGCACCAGCTCTGTATTAGACCTGATCCAAAATGAACCTGAAGAGAGTCTGACTAAGACTGAGGCCTGGAATCTGGACTGACTCAAGTCCTGGTTCAGGTCTCTGTAAAGAAACATGTTTTCAAAGTCAGAGCTGCAGATCCTAATCTCAGACAAATAAAACATGTCTGTATGTGTTTAATCTGATGAACACGTGATGCTGACAGGAATGTGTGAACGTCTAACAGAACGCGAGTCGACATGTTCAGAGAAAAACTCAAAGGTTCATCAACTCAACAGATCTGAACACGAAACCTGCATAAGCATGAAAACTCTGCATCCCTGCTGTCTGCTCCTGAACCTGGAGTCGCTGTAACCTCCAAACTGAATCAGCTGCTCTAATTTGATGTCACACAACAAAATATACTATTTACTGTACATCTATAGCTTGAGTAGCTGCAGAGCAGCGATAGGCTAAAAAATAAAAAATGACTGACAGCTGTTAACTCACGGAGGGGACTGTAGCAGCGATGGGAATCATTAACACTGAGAACGCTCTGATGAAGTTCGTCAGAAACCTCTGAAAGCGAGACGGGTTGACTCTCTGAAGAGAAAACAGCTGAAGAACAAGAAGAGAAGAGTTAAGTTGGATGACATCATCAAGTCGGCCGATCACACAACTGCTGAAAAAATGACCTCTACGATGAGCAGGTTGGTGACTCCAAGACAGACAGGTAGGATCCAGGTGGAGTCAGGTAAGGTGAGGTCAGGGAACCACAGGGCGCCCCCTGCTGCCAGCTCAGACTTCAGCCCTGCAGCAAACACAGTCTGTTAAAGAAATAAAGTCCAGGGTCCTCGTGTATAAACGTGGACTTACTAAAAGGTTGTTTGCTGGTTTTCACACACATCAAAAATGAATGTGAGAATGTACAGACTGTCCCCGTCTCTGTTGGTGTCAACATTTCTTTACTACTTATTAATTATACAAGGCTCCTTCACACCATTAAGGACATTAAAACGGTGCCTGAAAGTACAATAAAACACTAAAGTATAGTAACAGAAAGACTGTGTTGATGCTGTTTGACGAATTACGCTCATATCCAGACTTTTTGTGCAATATTACACATCAATTACTGTTTAGTATATTTTATTCTTCCGTGCAATAGTAGTAACACTATTTATTGTTATTTTCAATCTGAAGGCAGCTTACATTGTTCTTTTCCACAGCTGCTGGGGCCGTACACACTTTTTACATATTTGTTACGTATTTTTTTCTACATCTTTTATTTTTCTTTTATATAGTCAATTCCATTTTGCTGTATAATATGTACATATATATATATATATATATAGTCTACTTTTTATTTTGTATTTTGTTTTTTTCTAATGTTTCTCTGTCTCTGCTGCTGTTTTTCTTCCCGCTGCTCTCACCTGCTGCTGTGATGCCCAAATTCCCCCGACTGGAGATGAATAAAGTTTTATCTTAAAAAGGGTAAAACATGTGCAAGGCGCTGTGTGTGTAGATGTACACAGTTAACCAGAATGTCTGGTAACGTCTGGTAAGTGAAGTTCTTTTTTGTGTGTTTTACAGCAGAATTGAACCTGGGGGGGTGTTTATTGTCATTTGCAACATTAAGGGGATGGGCTTGGTGGCTCCTGCACATGCACTCAATTTCAAGTTGATTGGCATGTATAAAGCAAACCTGTACTTTACCAGACTGGTCTGTTCTCTGTTTAACTTACCGAACTGGTCCAGACTCAGGTTTCGAAGGGCCAAAGAGAGGCTGACCCACAGGGGCAGCTGAACCCAGACCAGTAGACTTGCTTTGAAGGGGTGACAGTTGTCTCTGACATACAGCTGAGAAACAATACGACGCAGATTCTTCTGGAACTGGAACCTGAGAAGAAGAGAGAGCAGAGCGGCATGATCTTCTTGATCCTTTTCCCAAATACCAATCTGATCTTCTCAGAGCCGGACCTCTTTAGAACCGCTAAGGTTCTTGTGTTTCATATAGACATCGCTGCCTCCCAGGGACACCGGGACCCACCTACCGTTTGCTTGGTATCCAGCCACCACAGATGCAGCATTAAATAGCGGTGTGTTCACTCGTTCCTCAGTGGGAGTTGTGGAGGTGAGTTTGTGTTGAGTGTAGCGGGAGGAATTAACATCACCTGCTGGTTATCAGTTCTTTGTTTGTAACGGAGAGGAGGTGAGAAAGGTGGTGTTGTTTTCTGTTCTGACCACTTTTTATATATAACTATATAACTTCTATGCAGAGAACTTGGTAACGTAAACTTGTTTTCCTGTTCAGCTACGATGAAACTACGGTTTGAATGTGGGACAGAGCTCCTCCATCAGCCCTCCTGGTGGCTAGCTGTCTCATTTTCATAGTTACTAATGTTGTGTTTGTTGTGAGTCTTTCTCTTTTTTTCTCTTTTCTCTTTTACCTTTGATTTTATCATTCAGGAGTAGCCCGCTTAGCCCCAAGCTGAGTCACGCCACGTATACTCAGAAGTGACAGCAGTCATCAGTTTGATCTCTGACAGGATCAACAAGGTCAAAGGTCATGAGATCTTTGAGTGGTTTCTTACCTGCTCTGTTTCTCGGTCCAGCCTCTCTCTCTCGCTCGAACTGACACTTCATATCGAAGCCTCTTGGCCAGCTCTGAAATCTCCGCCTGCAGTGCCTCCACCTGCACATCACCTGGAGGTTACTATGGTTACTAGGATGGAGTAGAGGCTACAGTAACTTCCTACATGGGAAACACCTGGTGTAATATAAACTGGAGGAAGAAGAAGAGGAGGAGAGCAGGAGGAGGAAGAGAGGGGTAGGAGTAGGTGGAGAGGAGGAGGAGCTGACGTCACTCAGCAGAGTGTTTATAGTCCGATCTGATCTCAGTTCAGCTTTACAGTCCTGAGACCACCTGAAGAGCAGCAGTCACTGACCTAAGTTCAGTTTAGAAACCTACAACAAGATTCTGACTACATTTTACTACATATATATATATATATATATATATATATATATTATTGACGTCTCTGATGATATTTATACTTTTCTTATCATCATTAAATCCTTCACGCTTTGACTCAAACCAACGTGTTCGTCCGTCTCTCAGTACCGTCTGACTTCCTGTCTGTGGCTCTCAGCTTCAAGCCCATTGGTTCCTACTGAAGCCTCAAATATATAGTTTCATGTTTAAACTGGCTCATTCATTTCTGCTCACCGTAGTTTTTATCACACAAACAGGAGGAAAAAACGTATTTTCAGCAGCGGATTAATCCACATTTGTTGTTGCAGTGAGTGTTTGTGGCAGCAGGACGTTGTGTGCGTCAAAATAAACTACACTGTGTGTGTGTGGTAAGGAAGGAACATGTGGTTCACTGATGCCTTATTAATGGATGACAATGGAGCTCTATGGCACACAAGAAGAGGATCGATCAGGCTGTCAGAGTCAGTCCGTCAGGGCCGACACAAAGTACCCGTCATACATTCACTGCTGGTTTGAGTCCCAACATGAAGAAACAGAACGTTTATATAAACAATGAACGATGCTGCTGACAGAAGTCTTTGATTGGTCCACATCATCTGATGATAACATCATCTCCTGGAGTCAGACATGTTGTACAAAAACTACAAACATAAACTCATGTATACATTAAGTGAGTATACGTAATGTAAACACTTTATTTCTCCGATTCTGTAAATATTCATAAGTGACAGTGTTCAGTCCTTCTGCAGGTGGAGGTGACATCTTTCAGTCAGACAAACAGACAGGTGAAGCTCACAACACCAACAGTAACAGTGCTGCTCCTGCAGCATGCACACAAACACACACACACACACACACACACACACACACACACACACACACACACCTCACTAGTCAATCTGTCCAACTGTCCTATAGTCTTGTAATAAATCCTCCTTCATTATACTCAGAGTGTTTCTGTTATTTAGTCCACCCTTATTGATTTGAATGGGGTGGACAAAATAATAGAAACACTGTGTAACCTTCATGAAGGAGGATTTCTTACAGCAGTGTTGTGTTAGTCTGGAATAGTGTTAACACACATGTTTCTAATAAACTGGACACCGAATAGAGCTGAGACCAGGATCAGGATCAGTTTCTGTTAGCACATATTAAGGTTTTAATTAAACCTCTAAAGCTGAAACCATTAGTCAATTAACTGATTAGCAGATTGACAGGTTAATGGACAAATATTTCAACAATCAATTCAAAGTTTCAGTCATTTTCCAAACATTAATGGTTTTTAGACTGAACACATCAACAGCTGCAGAGGACAAGAACTTTTTCCTGCATGTTTCCGTTTCTCACTGTTATCTGTGACTAATTGATTTATTTACAGACTTATCCATCAGTTAATTGATCATCAGACTAATTAAAATTTAGTTTCTAGGTAACCCTTTCCTCCCCCTCGCGTCCTCCATCACTCACCTTGGCAATGATGACCATCTGGTAGGCAGCAAGCGGCAGAGTGATGAGCGTCCTCACTGACAGCGTTGCCATGACGATGCTCAGCCACCACGGCAGCCCGCTGACCTGCTGCATGTTTACCAGGAAGTGTTCACACAGGTGAACTGGCGCTGAGTCCGAGAGGGCACCGTACCAGCCGGCTGCACTACCATCACCACCACCACCTGAGAGCCTCCTGACCCCCGACAGTATCCCCAGACCTGACAGCGTTCCCAGACATGATGGAGTCCTGACCCCCGACAGTATCCCCAGACCTGACAGCGTTCCCAGACATGATGGAGTCCTGACACATGACAGCGTTCCCAGACATGACAGGGTCCTGACACCTGAGAGCCCCCTCTCTCCTGATGGCGTCCTGACACATGACAGGGTCCTGACAGGTAATGTGTGACAGTAGACTGCAGAGAGTCCAGCAGATGGAGGTCCAGAGCAGGTTTGACCAAGTGGAGCTGACGCCCTGCTGACTGTAGCAGAACAGACTCCCCGCAGAGGAAGCTGCAGGACGCCAGGCCTCACTGACCCCCCAACACTCAACATGGTGATGCCCTCTGAAACATGTAGAGACAAACAGGAAGTTCATGATTCTGGAACTGTTGAGAAACTAATAAAAACACCTAACCAACACAGTCCATCACAGACCAACACAGTCCCACACAGTCCCGCACAGACTGACACCAAACGACACAGACTGACACAGACTGACACAGACCCACAGTCTTATGTCAAATAAAGGTTTTTGTTTGGTTTTTTTTTGGGGGGGGGGTCTATAAAAAACGTGAATTGTTGGTTTAACAGTGAGACGTACAGCTTCATCTGAACCGTGTTAACCGGAAGTTAATCAGTGAAATATGATTTATTGCTGCTCCTGGTCAATAACTGACTGAAGGGACCTGAGACACACTCAGACTGTGACTGACGATACTTCAACAGTTGAAAATAAAACCGTACCGTTGTGACGTAAGCCGCCAGGTGACCGGTACCCAGTTCTGTGTGTGTGAACAGTCCGCGTGTCAGAGAGGGGGAGAATAACTCATTTAAACTCAGACTATATTCTCTAACCTTCATCACTCCATCCACCGGCAGCACAGCGTCCCACAGATATGACGTCACACGGTTAACCGTAGCGTGAATGTGACGCGTTTGACGTGCCGTCAAGAAAATAAACTTTCTGGGCGTAAAAATAATAGAAATGAATTAATCAGAAAAACAAAAATATGGTTCGTGTTTCAGAGAAAACAGTATACAGAAATAATCACCTGCCAAACGAAGATTTATCGGGAACTGACTCACCAAAATCAAACCGGAAAACATACAGTCATACCTTCATAATAAAAGAGTGAACATCATCAGCACATGGCAAAATGTAAGTTTATATAATGCTTAATAGAAACAATCTCTCATGACATGTTTGCACATGGGTATTTCATAAAACGCTCCTTCTAAAAAATCTCTGTCCATATGAAAGATTCAAAAACACAACTGCACTGTCAAGGGCATGCCAAACCAACAGGTGGCGATATAACCCTAACCCTAACCCTTGCTTTGACGTCTTGTTCTTAAATTATTCAGGGTTTTCACATTTAAAAAATAATCTAAGCGGTACAGGAACATCTGCACCACCACCAACAGACTGAGGGACAGCTTCTTCCACAGAGCTGTCAGAGCTATCACCCTGAGCAGCCCCCCACTGGAGTGAGAGACTGTGAGGACTATGAGCCACTGCACACTGCACTTTACGCCTACACCTCCACCTCCACCTGCATCTTCTGTGTACTTAACATGTAAGTACACACACTCTTACCTAATGTCAGCTGCATTCAGTATATACATTTTAGTATATTTCAGCTGTTGTTAGTATTTTATTGCTGTAGTCTATTTTAATGTCTTAGTATATTTTTATTTCTGGTGTATTTTTATTGCATTTACGCATATTTTTATTTGACTGCATGTTAGTTTTTTATTTTATTATCTTTATTTTATTTTATTATCTTTCTTATATTATCTTGTTTCTAACACGGGGGTTGCTGACATGTCCATGCTCAATGTGAATAAAGAAATCTTGAATGTTGAAGAAGCCTTTCAGTCTGGCGGTAATTTGATATTTTGTGCCCTTGCTTTTATTATGAAATGTCGAACCGGAATTACTGTCATAGTTAACCGTGTTTCCGGACGGACCCCCCTCGCCCCCCTTCCTGTCAGACAGCAGACATGGCGGAGTACAGCCTGGCGGGCCTCCTGGCGGCTTTGCTCCTCTTCACGGCTCTGACGGTCCGGGACATTTATCTCGGTAGATCGAGCCCGCAGCACCAGCCGGTCGACAGCCCCGGCCTCCCCCCGGGTGCCACGCCGTACGCGGAGACCGGGAAACCCACCAAGTCCTCCCTGTACACAGGGCCCGTGCTGAAGTTTCAGTACTGGTGAGTTAGTTAGCACGGAGGCTAACTGCTCCCCGGCTTACCGGAGCTATCAGTTAGCATCGTGAAATAAATAATCTATAAGTCTGAAGAACGTTTACCCAAGACGTTTTTGATTTAACATGAAGCTCGTAGAAACGGCTGGTTTATGCCTTAAAACGTTTCAATGTGTTCGTAATACATTTAAAACGTGTCTAAAAATTTATTTAGGGAAATCTTATTGCACACACACAAAATCCGTTTCAGTTCAAGTTCTGGTTCAGATCCCGTCACGAGCTCCTGCAGGTGTAATATCCTGTCAAACAAGCTCTGAATTAAAGTATTTCATGTTGGAGTTTATATAGAAATGTGTTTCCCGACATGAAGGGATAGATAGATAGACACTTTAGAGAAAAGAGAAATTTACAACAAAACGCCGTTTTAAAGGCTTTTTATACTGATGGATAGAAAAATATCAGTAAACAAAGTAAAGGTTTATACTGTGTAAGATAAGAAATCATGCTCTAAAGGACTCTGCACAAGTCGAGTCATTTCTTTTTATAAAGCACTAAATCATAGCAGAAGTTATCTGTCTAGTGTACAAGATAAGACCAACTTTATTAATATAAATTGATCTTAAATATGGTGTTACAGGCAGCATCAGTAGAAATAGCAAAGGCGATGGAAAATATAGATTAGGAAGTTGACTATATATGTACATGTTATCAAAAAACAAAAAATATATATTGCAAATGGAAAGTATTGAGAAATACTGAAAATTTGGGAGAGGTAAACACTGCACATGGTTGGTATAGATAAGTTAAGTACAGTATATTCTCTATTGCACTGTATATATGTATATATATATATATATATATATGTCATAGTGGAAGTAAAAATATATATTCAAAGGTGTAGTATTTAAGGAAAAGGGATGTAATATTGCACAGGTTATAGCATGAATCAGAAGGATGTTAAACAGTCTGTTTGGACGCAGTGCTTCATTATAAACTGTCTGAGCTGAGTAACCTGACGGCTGTTTGAATGAAGGACCTGCAGTACTGTTACTTCATCCAGCAGTCTGTTACTGAAGGAGCTGCGGGGGGCCACCATAGTGTCATACAGGGGTGGGAGGGGTTGGCCATGTCGACGTCCTCAATGGTGTCCAGAGGGCAGTCCAGCCACAAGTAAACCTGACTTCTGGACCCTCAGTGTTCTGGGGGGGTCATAGGATTCAATGAGCTCTTTCAGATATGATGGTGTCTGACCATTTAGAGCTGTGTAGGTAAGGAGAAGGATTAGAAATGTTCCAGGGAGGCGGTGCAGAGAGGTTTTCATCAGAACGTGCTGCAGTGTTCGGGATCAGCTGGACAGTCTTTAGACACTTGTTGGGGCAGCGTGATAATCAACCAGCCTGGAAGTGACAGATTCATGCATGACTTTTCATATTTACAGTGTTATGTATGGTTGAGGTTCAGCTAACGTTCAGGTGATCAGCAAATGGTCAAAGTCCGGCGTGCAAACACAGAATTTGGGAAAACTGCCTTTAGTTATTGTCTTGCACACATTTGGAACATTTTACAGCACACATGAAAACCTATTGATCATTTTAAAACCGTGATCACTAACTAATAACTAATCAGCTCCTGAATGTACTTTTAACTGTGTTCTGTTCTTCATTGTTTTAATGATTTATGTGTGATTTTTTTTCTTTTAATGGTTCTTCAGACGTCATCGGAACAAAAACAGCTGAGCATCAATAATTAACGTTACTTCAAGTGAACACAGCGTCACTGGGAAAAGAGACTGGATGGTTGAGGGCAGCCCAGTGAGCCCAGTTGATCTATTAGTCGAGGCAGCTGAAGCTGTAAGGCAGAGGACAGTCTGGATAAGATAACAAAGTTTTGGCTCACTGGCTGTTTTACTGTATTGGGACTCTTTTGTTGCAGCACATTCAAATTGTTTTATGGTCAGTGGGCTCATCAGTGTCCCTTTTCATGATGTGACCAATCACAGCCTGGACGGAGGGATAGATTCTTAAAAAGTTGACGTGCTACAGTAAACCGTGGAAATGTTGAACTCATTGTTATGCATCAATGGACTATTGACAAGTTAATAGTGAGCATTGACAAATTAAACACTAAACACAAGCAGGATTTAAAGAAGTTACCCCCGGGCCCAACAGCTCGTGTGAGGGAAACCCTGTGATGTGATGAAGAGGACTTAAATCAACTTATCACAGTTTCTTTAATGCCAACTAAGTGTTCCAGTCTCTGTGATAGGTTGTCATGGTCAGTGTTGTCGAATGTAGCGCTAAGATCTAACAGGACAAGTACAGAGACAAGTCCTTTGTCTTCTGTAATTAGATGATGTAATTGTCTCTAAATCCTGACTGGAAATCCTCAAATAAATTATTCTGATGTAGAAAGTCACACAACTGATTAGCTCGAGGATTTTAGAGAGACGGGAGGTCAGATGTGGGACTACAGTCGGCTAAAACCCCTGGATCAAGAGTCGGCTTTTTATAAAGAGGTTTAATTACAGCTACTTTAAAGGACTGTGGTTTGCAGCCTGTTGACAGAGACAGGTTGATCATGTCTAATAAAGATGAGCCAGTTAAGGGTAGAACGTCTTTAAGCAGCCCAGTTCGAGTCGAAGAAGGTATCCGCCCACGCTGATCCTGGTTCTGCTCGAGGTTTCTTGCTGCTAAAAGGAAGTTTGTCCTCGCCGCTGTCTCCAGCTGTTTGCTCATCAGGGAACTGTTGGTCTCTGAAGATGAAGAGTTGGGTCTGTGCCTGCTCCAAATGGAAGGTATCCTGAGACAACTTCGGTTGTGATTTGGTGCTTTATAGATAAAATTGAAAATTGGATTGAGTAGTTGGGACGACGTCTAAGATAATTTTAAGTTAATGGTTTAGATGAAGAACTCACTGAAGTCAGCTGGTGAAGGTTGACAGGAAGGAAAGCTGTGGTTTAACAGCTGCTGCTAAGGTTTCTGTGTTTGAAGATAAATCCGTTGAGGGAAGGAGGGGATGGATTTTGATGATAATAAGAATTTTATCATTAAAGAAGCTCATGAAGTCATTACCACTGAGGCTTCGGGGAATACGTGGTTCAGCCTGGCGGCAGCGCTGAAGAGGAACCTGGGATTGTTCTGATTTTCCTCTATTAGTGCAGAGTCTGAAAGGTGTGTCCTCTCTTTGTTTCAGCATCTCCTGAGGTTACAGTAAAGTGTTCCAGGAGTACTCTCGAGCTATCAGCCAGCTGTACCCGGACATCCGCATCGAGGGAGAAAACTACCCTCCAACCCCCTTCAACAGGTAAGCTCTGACCTCAGGTGACATGAGGGGAAGGTGTTTCAGAAGAAACAATAGTTGGCAGTGTTGGTACCTTCGGTATGCATCACCACGGTATGAAGTAAAACCAGTTACACCAGTAAAACCAACAGCTGCTTTCTCTCCTCAGGTGTCTTGGGAACCTGATCTCCTACCTGAAGCTCCTCTCCATCCTGCTCATCGTCAGCGGTCAGAATCCTTTCATCCTCCTTGGCCTTGACACCCCCAGGGCCTGGACCTGGAGTCAGGACAACAAGGTACCTGTTGCCATGGCAGCACATGTGTCAGCTGGTTACTACGGAAACAGATTTAACCCCCTCACTGTTTGTGTTGTCAGATTTTCTCCTGTCTGATGGCCTTCTTCCTCTGTAACATGATGGAGACTCACTTCCTGTCGACAGGAGCCTTCGAGGTCACTCTGAACGGTGAGTTCTGATTGGTCTCACACATGACATCCCTGATGTGGATAGGACAAAGCAGACAAGAAAGGAGGAGGAGGAGGAGATTCTTGCTGGTGTAACAGTGTCCCCTGTCCCTCTCAGATGTCCCCTTGTGGTCAAAGCTTCAGTCGGGTTACGTCCCGAACATCCAGGAGATCTTCCAGATCCTCGACAACCACCTGAAAATGAACCAGGTGGATCCCATGAGCTTCTCCTCCACATAGAGCTACACACACAGGTAAGCACACACACACACACACACACACACACACACCCGCACACACACAGGTAAACATATGGACAGACACTCTCATACACACACACACACACACACACACACACACACAGGTAAACATATGGACAAACACTCTCATACACACACACAGTCATGTTTCCATAATCTTTGAGGACATTGCATAGACTTAACCCAAACCTGAACCTGAACCTGAACCTAACCAACTTAGCCTTACCCTAACTTTAGCCCTTAGTCTTCACCCTAAAATGTAATGATGTCCATTATGGGGAGTCCCCCACAATGTGACTAAACAGATTTATGTCCCCACACACACACGCACACACACACAGGTAAACCCCCGTGTTTTATTCTGTGTGGTTTTCACAGTCATGTGAGCTAGTGGTCACCTAGTCACCCGTCTCTCTCTGACCTGAGCGTCTCTCGCCTGTCTCACCTCCTCAGCCGTGCTGCGTTCAGGTGTCCCGGCTCAGTGGGACGTTCAGTCGCTGGCGTTCATGAAGGTTCGGCCTTAAAGCAGACTCTGCGAGGCCCAGCCGGATGTCCCCTGCCACGAAAGGAGCGCTCCCTCTGCATCGGATCACAGCTCGGCACGACAGTACCCATAATGCACCAGTCAACACGGGTGGACTCGTCTGTGCTCAGACTGACGACTCTACTGGAGTCTACTGGTTTCTGTTGGCTCAGTTTGATTTTATTTATTTAGTTTGAGGTCCAGTTTGTTTAGCACAGAGTAAAACTAAGGTACTATTGTTAGCTTCATGCTAATTAGCCTCTGTCTGTCAGTGCCAGACAGGGCCTAGAGTAATAAACAGACAAGTAATGAGTAATTAAATCTGGTTTATATGACAATGAACTGTTGAACTTTTTTAATGAATGTCGTTACGTTGAGTTTATAAAATGTCTAAGAATAAAACTCATCAACATGAAACCAATGTGAGGCTTTTAATGTATCAGCAGTTTTTATTTGGTAACTGATTAAAGTGAACAGATTCAAACAGTCAGTTTGTTAAATTTGTCAGTTCATTTAACTCTGATCTGGACATAAAGTAACTTGGATTTGAGTTATTGGTTAATTATTTCTCTCTAATGGTTTCTAATGAGCTTCTAAGGTCATAATAATAAAACATGAAAGTTCATTTTGTTGTTTAAGACAGGTGACCTGCGGCGGTCTGAGCTTCACACGGCAGCAGTTTGACTGAACTGATGAATGTGAAGTAAAGAGTTGAAATGACACAAACAGCAACCACAGAACACCTGAAACACAGAGAGCATGTTCAGTGTTCACCTGTCCTCCGTGGTTCAGTTTTTATCTGAAAACTTACGTTCTGAAAAGCTTACCTGGTCACAGTTTGTGCAGAGACGTGTCATGATTTGTGCGCTGAGTGTGTCTGAACAGAAGCTGCAGGATTCAGCAGGACAAGCTGCAGAAACACACACAGTCTTCTTGATCAGTCGAACATACAGAAGAAATGTGGAGTCTGGTTGTTTGAGACTCACCGGTCCTCTTGCTGCAGGTGGTGGAGTCAAACACCTTCAGGACGAATCTCAGATCTGCAGAACAGAGATTCTGCAGCTCACCTGATGCACCATGACAGGTGGACACAAGGAGGACAGGTGAGGATGGACGGGGACGTGTCATATTTAAATATCATAGCATCAAATGTCGCTCACCAGAGATCATCTCACAGAGCTGCTGCAGGCGATCATCAGCGTTGTCGTGGAAACAGGATTGAATGGTGTGGTCAGTCTGAGGAGAGAGTTCACGTAAAACCAGCTCAAAAGCTGATCTCATATTAGAAATGTACCTGCGCTTACAACTGAAAGAAAGTTATTCCAACATTTGAAATCGTTAAAATGCTGAAAGAGGTTGAAGTAGCAGTTAAAATGTACCAGAAGAAGATAAAGTGAATGACATTACACTGATTTTAAAATCGCTGCATTGGCTCCCCGTGTGTTTCAGGATCGATTTTAAGGTTCTGTTATTAGTTTTTAAATGTCTTAATGGTCTTGGGCCCACTTATTTATCTGACATGCTTTTATCATATCAACCCTCGCGGGTCCTGAGGTCCTCCGGCACTGGACTTTTAATTATTACTAGAGTTAATACAAAAACCCACGGGGGGGCTGCATTCAGCCATTACGGCCCTCGACTGTGGAACAGCCTGCCGGAGAGCATCAGGACTGCAGAGACTGTTGATGTTTTTAAAAGGAGGCTCAAGACTCACCTTTTAGTTTGGCTTTTAACTGATCTCTTTTAAACTTTGAATTCTTCTATTATGCTATTTTTACTTCTTATATTTCTTATGACTTGTTCTTAGTTATGCACTTTATCAGTATTACATCTTAAAATCTTATTACTTTTATTTATTACTTACTATTTATTAGTTATTTATTTGTCTATTTTTCCTCTACATTTTTAACTTTCTTAAAGCTTCTAATTTTTGTGCATTATACCTGCTTTTATCTTTAATTTATTTGGTTATTTATCTATTTATTTATTTTTTCTTTAGTCTTTTAACTCCTAGCTTCAGTGTTTCCTCATAGGCTGTCCACAGGCTGTCCACGGGGGGCCGGTGCTTGGAGGCCGCCTGGGCCCGAGGGACTTGGGTGGCTCTGCATTAAGTGCGGAGTCTGCCCCTGTCCATCGGCGTCCGGGTGGTCTCTGTGGCGGCGCTCCCCGTGGCCGCAGGCTGTGGCGCTTCCCGGTGTGGATGGCTCCCATAGGTGTTTCCTCACATGGTTCCTCAGTGCCCTGCCATGTCTCAGCACTGTGTGTATGTGTGTGTATATGTGTGTGTGTGTTTTGTGAGTGTTTGTGTGAGCGCATGTGTGTATATCTGGAAGTGGGATATTGTCTGTCATATTATGCTTTTATTCTCTCTGTTGTTGTATTCTTTTATCTTGTGAAGCACTTTGTGTTGCATTTTAAATGGATGAAAAGTGCTGTATAAATAAAGTTTGATTTGATTTGATTTGATTTGAAGTTGAAGTGTTAGTTGAGGGAAAAGCACTAAATGATGGATGATGAACTGATTTGGACGAATCAGCTGACATAAATAAACTGAAGATGATGCAGGACGAAGGTGAATGCAGTTGAAGCAAACTGTGTGTGAGCAGTGGAGGTGTGACACCTGAAGGCAGTTCAAATGTCTAATAACAGATATTTATAAATTGGTGTGTATGTTTTATATAATTTGTGTTTAGTCGATCACTAAATAAAGAAGAACTTTAGATTTTGGGCTCTGATGCTGAGCCGTGGTGTCTGTTGATTGGCTGGTTCTGGTCACATGGGCGGCACTCCGTGAACTTAAAGACAGAAGAGACAATGATGACTCATCTCACCTGACTGTCCACTGTGGTCCTCCACAGACTTAAACTGGGGTAGAGACGGGAGCTTTCACCCAGCTGTGGAGCTCCGTCTTTTTGTGAACTCTGCTCACTGCCCGCTTCTGACCGCTGGATGTCTGTCCACTGAACGTCTGTCCTCTGGACGTCTGACCGCTGGACGTCTGTCCACTGGTTGTTTGACGGTGGAGTCAAATCCTCCCTGTGTTTTTGATCTTCAGAGCTGGATGAAGAAGCAGTTTGAATGTCTCCAGGTGAGAAAGCTTCAGCTTCATACGGAGGAGCACTTGGACACCTGACGGGAGGATGAAGGTATTTTATGAACATCATGAAGTCACTGAAGAACATTTTCCTTTTCCGAACCTTAAAGGTGTCCCATGGAGTTTTCTTATGAACAAACTCATCATGCATCCTTGAGGTTTGATGAACATGTTGGATGTGTGTCCTTCCTCATAACATGTTAACTCAGCTGATTTTTAAGGAGACTAAAGGAGCTTTTAGAAAGTAATTCAGATTGTTTAGATTGAGATCACCTGAATTAACGGTTTCATACCTGAAACAAATGCAGGGAGTCAGCAGACAGTACCTCGACATCTCAGAGCCCCAACACAACAAATCTGACTCCTCCTCCTCCTCCTCCTCCCCCGCCTCCCCTCCACAGACACTGGGTGAGGTGATCGGTCTGAAGATGATGGTGTCCGACAGCCTGATCCCACCGATGTTCATGTGGTTCGCCTGCCTACTGTCTTCCTTCTCGTCATCCATCCATTCCACCTCCTCACCGTCCTCTTCTGTTTCCCCCCACCTGCTGCTCACTCCCTCCTGTCTCACCTGTGGCGAACATGGGGGAGGGCGGTGGGGTTTAGTCTGTCCAATGTTTTTGCTTCTCTGCAGAGCTGCTTCCACCCAGAGCCGGGACGGACCCACGGGAGGAGAGGGGGAGGAGGGAGGGGACCTCCAGTGTCTGCTTCCCAACAGAGGCGAGCATGGCAGAGAGCAGGGGAGCCTCCTCCTCCCCCCTGGATGAGGGGTGGAGGGGAGGCAGCAGTCGTCTCTTGTCTTCAGGAGAAGTCGGACAGGAGGCCCAGGAGAGGACATCGGTGTGTCTGCAGCTCTGTCCTCTGCAGAACTGAGGCGGATCTGTGTCCCGTTACCTGTCACCTGGTCCACCTGTGACCTCCAGACAGGAAGTGGAGCAGAGGCCTGAGGACTCCAGGCTGATGTTGTTGTTGTTCTGAGGTGTTCTGGACAGTAATGTTGTTGTTGGACATCAGAGACTTCCTGTGAGATGTTTCTCTGCAGGTACGCCCTGACAACAAAACAGACGAACAAACGGCAGGTGAGCAGATGGTGTGAAGGATCCTGGGAAGTGAAGTTTGTTGGTTTATGAAAACAGAACTGAAATGCTAACATCAGCATGCTAACATCTCATCACCATCTCAGTTTAGCACACTGATATTAGCTACTTAGCAGTACACACAAAACACAGCTGAGGCTGATGGGAATGTTTTTAGTTCTGCAGGTATTTCTGGACACATTTCAATGTTGACCTGATGATGGAGCTCGATGAAAAGTCAGACGATTACAGTTCATCCTGAGGGGAACATGAATATCTGAACCACATTTCATCACAATCATCCAATAAGCAGCTGAAATATTTCACTCTGGATCAAAGCAGCAGACAGACAGCCATTTAAAAAAGAGGACTGGAGAATGAGCTCTAACACCCCCCAGTCTCCCCGGGAAAGCTGACACTGAACCTCATCGTGCCCCACCTGAGCATTCTAAGTCTGGTGGTCAGTATCAGACCCCGATCGGCTCCACCTGTCCTGGTCTGACTGATCAAACCTCCATCCAGATCTCTGCAACAAAATACAAGACAGCTTACCAGTATGACCAGTACAGCCAGAACACAAACATCAGGATTCACAGATACTTTTCAACCACTGGGGGGCACTGCTGTGTTCATATTTTACTCTGAAACATACAGCGCCGCCTGTTAGTATTGGCACCCATGAAGTTTAAGTACTTAATGTTAAACATCTGCTGAACAAAAGTGATGTAGCGATGCAGATTTTTTTTTTACAGATAGCTCATGTTTAATATTAAAGAGTAAAGTATCAACAAAATAAATAAAATTAACCAGTAGAGTGAAAAAAAAATAAAAAGGTAAATCTTGCTGTATCACTAGTATTGGCACCCTTTGCTGTTTGTCCTAAAACCTAATTTGACTCAGCAATGGTAGATTACAAATGGGAATCACCTGTGAAGACTCGTCTGTGCCCATGTGACATGAAATGGCCAATGAATGATGAGATTTGTTTTTTGAAAAGCCAACTGTTTCACTCAGTCCCTTTTTCACAATGGTGAAGACAAAGAGCTTCTGAAGAAACAAGAAATGCTGTTGTTTACAAACTTAAGAGCTCCAAAGGATATAAAACCATTTCCAAAGAGCTTGGCATCCCTGTGTCAACTGTGCGTAATGTTATGAAGAAATATTTGAAGCATGGAACTGTCAAGAACCTCCCTGGGTGTAAGGGTAAGAGAAATATCAATGAGAGAAGTCGTCGGGTTGTTGCAATCGGTGGCAGAATCACCTCAGGTAACATCTAGAGAGCTCCAGGCCCACCTCGAACAGTCTGGGGTAACTGTTTCAAGAAGCACCATCAGGCGCACATTCAACACAGCAGGACTATTTGGGCGAAGGCCAAGGAAGACCCCATTGTTGAAAACAAGACACAAAAGGGAGCGTCTGGATTTTGCAAAAGAGAACCTGGACCAGCCACAGTCCTCCTGGCAGAATGTGTTGTAGACAAATGAGACAAAAGTAGAACTTTTGGCAATTCTCACAAGCAGTATGTTTACAGGCACCGCAATGAAGCATTCAAAGAAAAGAACACCACGCGTCTGGGACTGGAGGCCTTGCCCGTATCACAGGGATTATGAAATCTGAAGATTATCAGCAGATTTTGGAACAAAATGTCCTGCCCAGTGTAAGAAAGCTTGGGTTGAGGCGAACATCTTAGGTACTCCAGCAAGACAAAGACCCCAAACACACATCTAAAAGCACACAAAATGGATTGAAAACAAAAAATGGACTGTTTTGAAATGGCCAGCAATGAGTCCTGATCTCAACCCAATTGACAATCTTTGGGGGGAGCTGAAATCTGCCATTGGCAAAAGGAACCCTTCAAATATCCAGGACCTAGAACACATAGCGAAGGAGGAGTGGGAGAAAATACCACAAGACAAATGCAAGAAGCTCATTGATGGCTACAGGAGACGTCTGGAGGCCGTCATCGCTGCCAAAGGGTGTGCAACCAAATACTAAGGAGGGGTGCCAATACTCATGCACCTGCTGTATTTCTGTTTTTTTGTTGTCTTTGATATTCCAATGCCTATTTTGAGGGAAAACAACTTTTCAGTTGCTTTGGACCTTCATTTAAACAATCTTGGTATTGCAAATTGTGTCTGTTTCCATTTACTTATGGAGAAATTACAAAGATAGTGAAAAAAATTAAGGGGTGCCATTACTAACAGGCGGCGCTGTATCAACTTATAATCAGTTTCATCAACCTCTCATAAAAAAGCGGAAATTAAAGAAAAAGTCAATATTAATCCTCATTTATTTTCTACTTTCCTCCACATTTTAATAAAAACAAGTCATGTAAAGTGATTTTGTTTTTTGCTTTAATGAGTCCATTCACAGCTTCATGAATGTTTTTCTGCAAGTTAAATGAGTTTTAATCTCACCGTGCTCCACCTGTTAACTGGAGTGTAGCTACGCCCACTCCTTGCAATGTGATTGGATGGTGCTCTCATTGTCAGTTTGAATGACAGGTCTATTAACGCTGTAGAATAAAGTTTTAGGCTTGTTCACTTGTTCACTTCCTGTATGATGCAGTTTACAGTCACACTCTTCATCATCATGTGACATCGCTGACAGAGTTGTGGCATCCTCTGTGTACATGTTGCATATGAATGGATGTTTGAGAACAATATGTAATAGACAGGAAGTGATGTCAGACACATACTTCATGTTTTCTGTTACTGTTAAAGGTTTGATGACATCATCCCTGATGTCAAATAGCAGAGCAGCCAGTCTTTGGGGGGTGGAGCTCAGCATCTCCGTGATGGTGCCATCCTGATAGACTTGATGCCTCCTCTCTGGGGTCACAGGTCGATTTATCAGTTGGTTTCCTACTTCCTGTTTCAGTGAGATAGAATGATACTACTGTTAGTGATACTAGTACACTAACAATACTACCACTGATCAGATATTAGTACTCTACTGATACTACTACTGGTACGACTACGGACTCTACTGAGACTACTACTTAGGCTACTACTGACACAGCTACTGATAGGATGTTGTAGGGAATTACTTGGGACCAAAAAGTAGCCTTAGACTTGGAGACCATGTAGAAGGTCAACCAAGTTCAAACCAAATGTAATATAGCGGTGGAGCCATGGAGCCATGGAGCAGGGCTGGCTGGATTGTGGACTGTGAGGTAAAATTAAATTGGTCAGGTTCAAAGACAGCAAGGGGAAATTGCAGAGAGTCAGGAGAGCTAAGACAGCTAAGCTAAGACACGTAGCCATTCACACCTGTATCTATCACGCGTCTCTAAGGTGTCCAGCTCACCATTTGTGTTCAGATTTTGTCACTTCCACTGCACAGTTAAAGGGCCCTGCACACAGTTATTACATGTTGCCATGTTTATTTCACACTGGCTAACAGCTAGCTAAGAAAACAAAATGTTTCAAGAACTAATATACATGTGCAAGCTATAACTGTTGAGACTGAAAGGGACAAAGTCAGATGAGTGCTGGACAAAGGAACTCGTACCCCACCTACATCAGTGCTGCTCTCGAGCAATGGTGCACTGTAACCAGAGCAACCACCACATGTTCCTGTTGCATCCTCGTCAAGGACACATCAGGACATATTAGCATTTACAATACAAAAAACGTGGTCACAAGTGGTCATGTGTGCCCCAGACCACCATGGTAAGTGGTTTGAGTGATCGGAGCACATTGTATCTTGACCCTCCTTCTGCTACGACATCTTGTTTCAGGAAGTAGTACTGTTGCAGTATCATATGATTAAATGAACTGATACTGCTAATACTAGTGATACTATTACTACTACTATTAATAATAATAATAATAAATGCTGCCACATTCGGTGATTCCAGGTTCAAGACCTTTTTTAATTCAACAGAAGGAATCAGCTCAAAGGGCCGAAGTTAAAGTGGTGAGAAGCAACAGAGAGGTTTCGGTCTTCACAAAGGTGAGCAAAGTCCCTTCACCTGGTTTAATCATGTTTAAATACCAATCACACGCTCGTTTCATCATCACAATGATGATGATGAATCGCGTTTTACCATGTTTGGTGACATTCTGTCCGTTGGATCTGGAAGTATACACTTTTGGAGTGTGTGGCACCCCGATGGGTTAGATTCAAAATGCTTTGATAAGCCTTTTCCCTCATCAGCCACAGACACAGTATGCCATGGTCCCAGAGATACAGTATGAGGACTGCCATGGTCCCAGAGATACAGTATGAGGACTGCCATGGTCCCAGAGACACAGCATGAGGACTGCCATGGCCCCAGAGATACAGTATGAGGACTGCCATGGCCCCAGAGATACAGTATGAGGACTGCCATGGCCCCAGAGACTGCACAGAAAACATGAAGGTTAACACGTTGTATGGATCATTTGGACTATAAGTATTTTGTGGTCTTATGTGGACTCTAAAGGGTTTTGTGGTGTCATGTGTTTTGTCGTCTTGTGGACTCTGGGTGTTTTGTGGTCTCACGTGGACTTAAAGTCTTTCGTGGTCTTATGTGGACTGACTGAGTTTCAAATTCTACAGAACCACCTGAGCTGTCACAGTATCAGCTGTCAGTCACACAGAGGTAAACCGCCTGAGGACACCTGGATCCAGGAGCTGAGGACAGACACAAAGCGTCTGTGGTGTAACTTCAGACTCTGTGTATTATGAAACCAGTCGTTCACTCCCATCAACAGAATAATGGAGTCTGTACATGTCTTTAAACATGTTGGTACATTTACTGCATTTAACTACAATTGTGAGGTACTTGTACATTACTGGAGTACTTCCACGTTGTTTTGTACACTTATCAGACAGCTACAGCTACTTTGAAAACATCTCTGAATAGAGAATATGTCAGTAATTGTTGTTGTAGGAGCAGAATGTGGACGGATCCATTTATTGATGTTTAAAGCCTGCTGTCCTGGGATCAGGTCTCACGGGGTAATTAGCACTATATGTGGTAGGAACCTTTCTGTGTGTGGTCAGGTGTTTCACCCGGAAGGACAAACAGTTTTGACCGCTGACGCGGCTCGTGGTGCTACACGTGTGGATGTATGGAGGGTTGAGGAAACCTGCTGTGTGGAAAATAAATGAGCGAAGTCTCCAAACGGCAAGTTTGACTACGACTGTCATTCATCAGGTACGAGCAGCGCGTCAATCAGGTTATCCGGTGCAGCACCTCAGGCCTTAAAGTGGATTGGATTAAACTGTGCTGTATGTTCTAACATTGCGTTCACAGTTAGTGTTCGTGTTGTACTCGACTGTTTCTGTTCCGACCACAACATGTGTCTGAACAGTAGAAACTGCTCTCAGTACAACGTCGTCAAGAACAACTTCAGCTATGAGCTCACCGATAAACACAGACAGAATTTACACGTTTCTGACAACAACAACTGGAAATTAGAAACTATTCCTCCTAAAAACTGTTCCTAATAAAGTGGACAGTAGTTCAAATCAGCTCCAACATTTAAAGGCACCAATAAACTTGTTATTTTAGCAGTATATCGCACTAATATTGTTATTATTATTATTATTATTATCATACAGCCAGAGTACATCAGCTAAATGTTCTTCAGATTTCTCAGCATATGTGTCAGCTGATCAATTACAGGAAATATTACAGTTCATCAGTTCATTAAACTATCAATAAATACATTAAGACTAATTAAAACTAATCGTTATTGATAGAATACAATTTAATGCATCATCACATATATATTATATATATCTATTTGACCTTAACTTACCAAAACTTTAAAGCTAACATCATCACAGCAGAATGATTTTAATATTAATATTTTCTAAAGTTTTTACCTTCTTTGGTTTGTTGAGCCACTTCCTGATTTTATCCATCGCTGCTGAAAATCTCTCTTGTCTCCCTTTGACACTCTGACGCTCTGAGTCGAGGCAGACAGGAGGAGGACGGGCTTTTACACGGTGTAGTCTGACACCTGATCCCACAGAGTCCAGGTACACCCTGTTCCTGTCAGTGAAAACATGTGCTGAACTGCAGGCTGAAGGTTCTCCATCAATAACCAAAGACAGTTTTTCTCGGTTGTTTACACACAGATACTGGTACTTGACACAATGACCACAACAGAGGGAGGAAAGAGACAGTCACACCGAGCAGACTCAGAATCAGCCACAGCAGCTTTAACAGAACACTATTCATCCAAGGAAAACCCCAACAGGCCTCTGCAATCAGTGTCATGAGGCAGAAACAGGTGAGCATATTCTTAAATCGTGCAGGAAATGTACACGTGACACTGTCATGGTGACAGGCCAGAAGTGATGACACAGTTACAGAAAACAGAACAGGTGGAGGACAACGTTAAAAGTATATTAGACTGTGGGGACGATGTGCAAGAGAGGAAATGGATATTTGGCTCTCTAAGAACGACTGTACTGGACAGGCGGCTCGAGGGGGCGCTATAGTATCTCCCCCTGAAATGGGTAAAGATGGAGAGTAAAAGCGGATGGTGGCAGTAATGCAATATCGTGGATGCCAGCTGCCGTAAAACCTCGAAGAAGAAGAAGACGAAGAAGACAACGACGAAGAAGAAAACATTAGCATCAGCTGCTCGGCGGGAATAAATGAGTGGCTTTATGCGTTTGTATTGTGTGTGAACGTTAATGCAGCCGTTAAACTGCACAGCGGCTAACTGCTAACAGGCGAGAAAACACAGTGACGGTGAGTGAAGACTGCTAACTGCTGCTTACTGCTAGATGCTAACCTCTAACTGTTGTTACTGCTGTGTAAAAAATGTGTATCTCCGTCGGAATTTTGAATCCTTAGTCACCTCTGACTGATACTTAAACCATACTACTTTTTAACTAACGTTAATCGTAGAGAACAACGCGGCAGAAAACGCGTCGTGAAGGGGAACAGATTTGAACACCGCACCGGCTACATCCGGCTGCTAGCTAACTACATGCTAACGACTGTGGGTACAAGCTGTCAGTCAGAGTGTTCTATGTGTGTCAGGTTCTCTCCAGACTGACTGCTCATATGATGCCAACAGAACATCAGGTGTGTTCTGGACCTACAGTTAGACCATCTGAACGTCTGTTTCTCCATCTGCTGCCATAAACCACCACATATTCAAGTATGCACATACAATTATTATTATTAGTCATATTTCTATTCTTCTTATTTTAGCTGTTAGATAGATAGATATACTTTATTTATCCCAAGCTGGGAAATTGCAGTGCAAAATAGCGAGCAGTAAAAAATTATATACATAATGGCAAAATATCAAACAGTAGTAATGAAAAGTACTGCACAAAAAAGAAAATCTACAGCAAATGGCAGAAAATAAAGTGTACCGTGACTGTAAGCATACACACAGTGAAAAAAGTGAAAATTTGTGAAATAGGACTGTAAAGAACAAACTATATATAAGAAAATATCAAAAGTAGCAAACAGTAGTGATAAGAAGTATCGTAAAAAAGAGATTTATTTATTTTTTTTTAGCTGTTAGTCTAATGGCGAGTGGCAGGAAAGATTTCCTGTATCTGTCCCTTCGTTTCTCCTCTTCATCGCCAACTGTTTTTAAAGAGTCTGGTCTAGACCTGAGGGTGTACGACGAGGTGAGATTAATGGTTATATAGGTATGTTGAGCCTACAGCCCCAGTTTTTAATGTTACAAAGGTGTTTCTCTTTTGATGTGGCTAGATCTCCATGGTAACTGATGCTGCACACCTGACCAGCTGTGGAGGAGATTTTGTTGGGAGTTTGTAGGAGCCTACATGCATTCAACAGAAAAACATTTTTCCCTTTTGCTTCAGGTAATATTAACACTTTGGATTTAACACAGTAGATCATCCGTACAGCAGAACACTGATTAGAAAATCCATCAGTCTGAATATTACCTGTAATAAATAATCAATCAGTAAAACTGATTTCACTTTGACTTTGTCCAAAACTACAGTGATTTGTCTTTCATTAGGGACAGTGTAACTCCTGTGTGACATGTTGTGTCCAGTGTTAGATGCTTCTCCTACAATCCATTCATGTTGGTGCATGTTCCCAGGATGAGGAGGGTCCCAAAGGGTGCAATTTAATTTAATGAGTGCGTAGTTAGATTGTTTAACAATGATGACAGACTGGGGAGTGAATTTCTCTCTTGTATGTTGGACAAAGACAGTCAACAGAAGACAGTCAGACATGACTGTCTTCACAATAATGTGTCCAAGGTTTTTTTCATGGAGTGGAGAAAATGATCTCTGCTTTATTCTTTAAAAAAAACTGCATACATGGCCGGAGTGCAATGTCACCCCCCCAGCAGAAGAAGAATGAAATGATGCACCAGAGCCCGATGAAGAAAACCTGGGTCCATAAAGACTGTTGATAACCACCATCGTGTCTGACTGCGTCACACAAAGACAGCCAGGCTGCGTAGGACTGACTTCGTAGTGCCTCGCCCCCCACCCCCCACCCCATGTGAAAAGTATCATGAGATAAGTTTTGTTGTGATTTGCCTTCTGGAAATATAATTGAACTCTGTTTGTGTTTCCTCCGCAGTGTCGTCAGTGTCTGATATGAGCAGCTCTGTAAGTTTCCTCGTTCTTCTCGACTCATTTCAGCTGAATGTTTTCTGCATAAAGAACTTTTCTGCTTGTTCTGCTTCTAGCAAAGTCGTCTTGACCCTGGAGCTGACTCAGATCACTGCTTCTAAATGCCTTTACATATTTTCACAAAACAGCTGAGGGGAAAGGATGACATCATGTTCCGTCAGTGTACTGATTGGTTGACTGTCAGTGTCAGAGAATGATTAAATATTAACGTACAGGACCGCTGTGACTCACTTTAGTACAGTTCTCCCTCCAAACTGACCTCCTTCTGTCTCGGGGTTTGGGTTCGGTCCTGATCTGGTCACGTTCAGCAGGAAGCTGCTGAGTCCGGTTCTGATGACCAGCAATCCCCCGGTGCTCCGAGCTCTCCTTCACGTAGGCTCCAGTCAGCTAATGGGGCCACTAGCTGCACGGCTAACTGAGCTAACTACCACTAGCTTACGGCAGTTTGGGTAATGATGATAAGATCTGAAGCTTCTTCAGCATCAAACCTTTGCAGTCATTCAAACGTCACGTTACCTCAGAATGAGTCTCTGTACGGCATCTGCAGAGGGAGCAGCTCCTCGTCCAATGAGGCCACTGTTCCTGCAGGAGAGAACGACAAACCAGACACTGACTCTAGAGAGGGACCTTCATGTGCCGCCGTGGGGAGGGTGAGGAGAGGGTGAGGAGAGGGGTGTTGAATTGGTCCTTTAACGAACCCAGCGGTGGACTGTGGGTGTGTTTGTGATGACACTCATCACCTGCAGCAGCCGACTGAACTCAGACAGACAGGAGGAAGCTGTCACCTGTTCAGGTGGATGAAGCCCCGCCCACTGCTGTGACGTAACGAGTCTGTGATGTTCTGTGTGTGTTCAGGCTCAGAGGAAGAGGACCACAGGAAGTCCTCTGGTTTCCAGACCCAGCACCAAGACCAGCAGAGGAGCTAATGCAAACAGAGCAGCCAGGAGAGTGGCTAACAGGACAGCTAACAGAACAGCTGCCAGGACTGCTAACAGACCAGGTAGCATTAGCAGGACTTCTGATGAGGACCCCGCACCCCCCACAGAGACCATCGATGTGATGGACAACACCGAGGACAGTCAGTACAGATCAGTGCTCTCTATTGATCAGATCTGACGATGCTAATCGATAACAATCAACTAATGTGTGTTCAGGTGTGGAGGAGGTGGTGGATCTGACCCGTGAAGGATCAGAAGCCGCGGTGGTCGACCTGACCAACAACGACTCCGTACTGGTAACAACTAATACACGGTAGTAATACACACATAGTAGATATTCTGAACGATACGAAACAGCCGCTCTCTGCCGAGCTCGTGGTTTGTCTGCTCGATGTAGAACTCAGTGTGACTCTCGCTGTCAGCCATATTTGTTGTTTCTGTGTAACGGTATGCCGTCATTACGTCAACAAGTCTGAATATTATTATTAACATGACTCGTTTGATCAAATTAAAAAGTATGATTATGAGCGATGACTCACCTCTAATACACACAGTACACAAAGAAACACACACTCTGCCGTTTGTTGAAGAGAAAACTGATCAAACTAAATTCCTCTTCTGCTCTTTGTGTTTGTTCTGCTGTTGCCGTGACGATCGAGCTGGTGGATGAAGGTAAAACTTTATTCTGTCTGAGTTTCGGTCGCCGTGTTGAAATAAAGGTTCAGTAAAAGAACAGTCCCACGTTTGTCTGGATGTCCTCCGTCAGGTCCTCAGAACAGAGTCACCGCGGCTGAGAGTTACGTCGTCAGCAGCGATGAAGATGAGGACACGCCCCCCGTTCTCAACGCTGCAATGATGTCATCGCTACACACCAACAGCTCGTCCAGGTAATAGACTGATCACTTCATTGTTTCCACACATTTCTGAAAGCGTGCCTCGTACCCTCAGAACTCTACACAAATCAAAAAAAACCCCAATTCTCCTGAAAATGAAACTTTACATTCAAAACAAAGTTATTTCTTCTCAGAATGTTATTTTGGACCCAGTCCATCACGTGAAGACATTTCTAAGAGCCAGTTTAACCCTGACGAAAGGTAAACTCTTCTTCTTCATTCATCATCATGACTGAGGCCTGTCTTTGTTCACTTACTACACACAGTACGTACTCTGTGACGAAAACAGCGTACACGGTGTACACCCCAACAACACAAAGTTACACAGACAAACAGAAGAATTTACTGTGTACAGTTACAGTAAAAAAAACTACGCTGCACGCTCTCGTCTGTTTCAGTCTGGCCGAAGCACCCCGTCCACATCCCGAGCAATGTTTCCCCTGACCAAGCCGGGGGGGCGATGTCGCCTGGCATTAGCATTTACACAGTGTTAAGAGTATGCATCATGTGATGTTGTGTACGACTGCAGTTGTGTTCAGATGGCGCCCTGTAGATCTGCTTCATCCAGTGTCGATCAGCTTCAGTGTTTTGAATCTATCGTGTTTTTCTATTATTTTTCTGAGTATTTGTTGTGATGCTATTTTCTAAGACCGTGTTCATGATTTCAGTTTCCTGTTCAGGAGACAGAAGACGTCCCCCCCAGCTTGTGTTGGTACTCTTTCAGTTCTGCAAATAGAAAAATACTGTAAATACTGTGTAGGAATACATTTCCCAAATACTTGAAACATACTTTATTTTTTTACAGTCCTACAGTACTGTACTTCTGTACTCACTGAGTACTGTATTGATGCAGTACTGCAGCTTTCTAGACAGAGTGGATTTTGTACCTGTCTTCACAAAGTCCAGATGTTGGATCCTTCAGTGGACCTGCTCAGACTCTTTGCTCAGCCCACCCTCATTGTTAGACCCTGGTTGACCACGAGGTCGACCAAAAAGGTTGGATCTCAACAGAGACTACGGTCACACCAGTTAGTGCTTTGGACTGAGATACTGGTGCTCCAGTGCGACTATAAATAAGCTCCAGGTGATAGACTGAGCCCCGCTTACAGTCTCTTTGTATGATGTGACGGCAAAAAATCTTTCTGTGTCTCAGGTCGACTCCAGGGACGATCAGCTGTCCCATCTGTCTTGACTCGTACTCTGAGGTGAGACTCAAACAAACCTGTTACACACCTGGACAGCAGGCAGAATCCCGCGCTCTGACCGGCTGGTTGTTCTTTCCTTCGCAGATCATAGAGAGCGGCCGATTGGTCGTTTCCACTAAATGTGGTCATGTGTTCTGCAGCCAGTGTCTGAGAGACGCTCTGACATCATCACACACCTGTCCTACCTGCAGGAAGAGACTGACCCACCGGCAGTACCACCCCCTCTATATCTGACATCACTCTGACATCATCACACACTGCTGCTGCTTTTTTCCAGTGACATCATCAAATCAGGATGGTTTTTTTTTTGCTGCTGATTTTTTTTCTTGTAGAAACAAAAGACTTTCTGTCGGAGCTGCATTTAGGGTGATGATTGACTTCATTGATTTAATGTATATTATTGATCATATTGGATATCTTTGATATAGTTTGTTCTTTAGCTTTCAGCTCAGAAATACGTTTTTGTTTTTGTCTCTCTTTTTTGGGCTGGACCTTATTTTTTTGTGGCTAATAAGATGTGATAAAGTAGAAATAAATTTTATTGAATTCTGTGAAAACTTGTTTTTACATTTCTGCTTCCAGCTGAAACTAAAACATCACAAACAGAGACCAGGTGAGTCAGAGAGCACACAGGTAACCAAACCAACGGCAACAGAGACAGCTTGTGCAGTGCTATTTAACAAATCAAATTAGAATAATTTAGATTGTTTGTATTAATAATCTCTCAGATAAATAAAGCACAATATTCATATCTGAACTGTGAAGCAGCACAAGCACAAAAATATGTAAAATACATTACAGTTGTAATAGAGTAAAAGTATTTAGTTACATACATTGACTTGAATGAAAAGAAAGACTGAGATTTATTGCAGTTTTCTATTTTTATTTGAAACTCTTTTTAAAACTTTATCACCAGCAAAGCAGCTGTTGCTGTGCAGAGTGATGCATTGTGGGACGACAGACCCGGTTTTATCATCAGATCAGTTTGTTTGTGTTCATCTTATGACTCTGAGTCACTTCAGATTCTCCACAGCACTCAGGTCATAAGACTGATGACTCACAGTCACCTGACACGAACTCTGCTGCTGATTGGCTGCTGGAACATCCCATACAGAGTGATGTCACCCCTGAGCAACTTCTAGAAAACAGATTTATAGCTGAACCAAGGAGCTGAATATCATTAGTAAAGCATTAATTAGCATTAATCCAAAATAACATATCTGAAGAACATCAGCTGTTTACAAAATGAAGCAAGAAAAAACTCAGATATTTGAAATCTGTTTAAATCTTGTTTGTATTTTGAATTTATTAAAAAAAAAAAACAACTTTCACAGTCATCCTGGATTACACATGTTCAACGATAAAGAATCTAGATTGATATACAAAAAAATATTTATATTTAATTTTTTCAGACAATTCAACAAACGTCCAGTCAGTGGAACCATTTGACCGGAAATCAGTTTAAATCTTTACAGAAAGTGATCTGACATCACCGTGGAAACTGTCTTCCATTAATTTAGATTTCTCTTGTTTTTCTTTCATTTTACATTTAAGATCAATAATAGAGCTGAATTGATTTGTAGATTATTGATTCAACAGAAAATTCATCGACAACTTTTTGGTTATTGATTTGGTCAAATGTTTGTTTAGGATTCTAAAATTTGAATATTTGCTGTTTCTTCTGTGATTGTAAACTGAACTTTGGACAGTTTTTGACATTTTAAATCAATTCATGAGGAAAGAAATCAGGTTTATTGAACATATTTATGCTGTTTTGTTTGAATGAACAAATTATGAAACACTTAGTCAACGTTATATATTTCAGTGCTTAAACTCGAGCAAAAGTGACTCTCATAACGATGACACAGCGTTTTCTTTAATATGAACGGTTAAATCTGATTGGTCAGGTGACTCACAGGGGGAATTCCATGAAAGTGCAGAGTCATTCCTCGGCTTCTCATTGGTCAGCTGGGCGGGACTCCGTCAGCGGACCAATGAGAGAACGCGTCAATATTTACTTCTCCTGACGACAGTGACGTTTATCACGGAAGTAAACATAAAGAAGACAGAGCGGATTTGAAGCTGCGTCACAAAGTTTGTCTCCTGGTCTCAGAGTCTGTGAAGTGGGAGTCTGGTTCGGTTTGTTCAGAGCAGTCTGTTGTGTGTCCGTACCTGGAGCAACATGTCGGTGACGGTGAAGGCCTACCTGTTGGGGAAAGATGAGTCTGTGAAAGAGGTGCGGAGGTTCGCCGTGGATCAGGACGTTTCCTGCAGCTTCGAGTATCTGAGCAGGAAAACCGCCGGAGTGTTCAGCAACCTGAAGAGCAGCAGCTTCAACATGTACTACAGAGGTCAGTGTCAACATGACAGACTTTAATCACCTTCTACCTGGTTTATACACGTCAGTTATTAAGACTCACACGCAGAATATATTTAGAAAAAGTAAATTATCGTCTTCAATGTAGAAACCTAAAGTTAAAACCAGTTAATCGAGTTAAACTGGGTCAAAGTGATGCTTTAAATAGAAGCTAGCAGAACTCAGGTGTGCTCACTGACACCTGCTGAGGGCTGTGGGCGGGGCTTGTGAGCTCTGCGCTTTATTCCATTCATGTTCGCTTTGATACCTGTTTTTTTTTTTTTTTGTTCTATTTAAAGTGTAAAAACATGCAAATAAACTAAAAGAAAAAGAGTTAAACTTAATGTGTTGTGTTATTTAATCTGATAAAACATCACGTTATCACGATGATGATGATGTGTGTATCCTTCAGATGAAGATGGAGACCTGGTGGCATTTTCCTCTGATGATGAGCTGATGATGGGCCTGGCCTGCATGAAGGACGCCACCTTCCGCCTCTTCATCAAAGGTAGAAACACACAACCTCACCTGAACCCTACCTGAACATCAGCTTCATCACAGATGAAGGAAGGAAACAATTACTGGAGGAAACATTGTTTTTTTTTTAACAGCACAGGACGAGTGTGATACGACGACATTAAATCGTCATTAAATTAAATTAATCGACGTTTTTGTTGAATGATTTAATCAAAACTTTTGTTTTATTGAATTCTTTCAGAGAAAAAGGAGCACCGTCGAGACTTTCCTCTTCATGCCTTCCCTCCGTTCCTCTTCGGCCACCCTCCTCCTCCACCGCCCGGAGCTCCTCAGCCCCCGCCCCCTCACATGGCACCGCCCCCCGCCCTCCACCCTAACGTCACCTGCGACGGCTGCGACGGCCCCGTGGTGGGAACTCGCTTCAAGTGTTCGGTCTGTCCAAACTACGACCTGTGCCCCGCCTGCCAGGCTCGAGGGACGCACACTGAGCATGCTCTGCTGCCCATCTGGCACCCGCTGCAGGTGAGGGGCATCATGGGAAATAACCAGTGATGTCACAGTGTATTCTAAGTACACTGTGACATCACTGCATTGAAGTGACTTGGTGCAGGTTTCTTTGGAGTCACAGCAGCTTCAGTAAAATATTCAAAATATGAATAACTTGTTGAATTTCATTGGTCAACTTCATTAACATGCAGCTTCGGTCAGACTCACCTGAAGTTTAGATAAATATTTATTTCACATGTCTGTTATATCTCAGTAACTTTCACGGAGTTTCCAGGAAATAACAGTGTGTCCAATGAACGACAAGGATTCGAGCGTCTTCAGAGTAAATATTCTACGTTGTGTATTGATTGGTCAGAACCTGTTCAGACTTCTCGGCCTCTGGCGCCGCTGCTCAGTTTCCTTGTTCATCCAATTGACCGCTTTCCTGATGGAGGTGGTACAGTCTGTGGCCCGGATGGCCGGGGGCCGTGGCGATGGATCTCGCCCTCCTCATATGTGTCTGTTAAAAAGAAAATCTCTGACTGGACGCAGCCACCAGCTGTCAGAATGCACAGATTTGATTGGCTGAGTTGTAAAGCTGCGCTGGTTAGAACAGCAATGATTCTTCAAAAGGTGAACTCCTTTAGACTCGCCGCTGCACTTCCTGGTCGTCCGCGCGTTTGACTGACGGGTTCAATCATTCGCAGGAAGTTAAAGCTTTATTGTCTTTACTCATTCAACTGGTTTAATTCAGCAGTTTGAATGTTTTTTATCTTCAGGTGATTTTCGAGATTACGATAAATAATTAAGATATTAATTGTAGTGTAAGAACTGTTTCCTCTATAATGAATACACAATGACATCATTGTTTCCAGAAAACATTTGTGAAACGATGAAGAGTTACTGTTACTCCAACAGGCTCCAAATATAATCCAAATGTTCTTCTTTTAAAGGGAAAACTCACAGATTTCAGTCCTGGTTGGTTTGTGTGGCATCGGTGGTGGGTGTGGCCAGAGAGCCACTGACTTGATACTTTAAACCAGGCTTTTATTTTGAAATTTATGCTGGGTATTTGCACCGAAGCAGGATGTTGTTTGTTGTAGGCCCTCAGCAGTGTCTGCAGGCTGACGCCTTCCCCTGGAAAAGTCCAGTAAACACACCTGAGACAGGAGCTTTTGTTGTGAAAAGATTGAGCCAATCAAGGCTAGAATGGAAAGAGGCGGCTCGACTGTTCATCTCACTGCTGCGGAGTCTGCTCTGTTTCCAGACGGTTAAATAACGTCTATCACTGCACACGTTCTTCAGATAAATATATATATAAATTAGTGTATAAATTAGTGTGTGTGTGTTTATAGGTATATGACAGAGAGATGGATTATACTGCAGACTACATGCTATAACATGTGTGTACTGGTAGTATGGTGGGTGTCGAGAGGAGCCTGACAGACTGCACTCGGGGTGAAAGGAGCTGCTTTAATTCCCTGAGCTGTGACTGTCAGGATGTTTTGGTGAACCGTCCCTTCACTCTGTGCTTGCAGTGGTTTCCTCGGGGGAAATGGATGAAGAGGATGAGACACTGCATGTGGAACCAGAACCTTTACCATGCTCAGAACCCGAGTGCAGACCAGGACCAGGACCAGGATCAGGATCAGCCTGGATCCTCCAGACCTTCTGCTGACTGCAGCGCCCCCTCTGGTCAGTGTTAGAAACTTTTTTAATAAGTGTTTCCTTCTCAGTGTTTCTTTATAAACTGACAATAATTATCAATTAACTGATAACTGAATGTTCTAACGATCATGAATGACCGCTCATCATCAGTGACATCACTGTGACCTCTGACCTCTGTCTGCAGCCTCCCAGGCAAACGTGGACTTCCTTAAGAACATTGGCGAGGGTGTGGCGGCCATGTTGAGCCCACTGGGTGAGTGATGTCACTGTCATCAGTCCAGGTTTCTGATTGGCAGCTGGTGTGAAGCAATGTAGGGGGGCGTTCCCCGTTTGCTGCGAGTGAACAGGTGTCGTGTGCATGCAGGTATCGACGTAGACATCGACGTGGAACACGAGGGCCAGAGGACGAAGGTGAGCCCTCCCTCTCAGAGTGGGGGGGTGGAGGGAGACATGGAAAGGGGTGGAGTCAGTGCTGGGGGTGGGGCCAACGATGAAGGTGGAGCCAGCAGTGAGGGTGGGACCAATGATGAGGGAGGAGCCAGCAAGGGGTCAAAGGTCAGTTGATCATAAACATCGTTCAGATTTTCACAGCAGCTCACCTGTGTGATGCTTCAGGTAACTTCAAAGCTGTGATGCTTCTGTTCCATTGTAATCAGTGAATCTGCCACGGTCTGCCCCTCAGGTGTGCAGAGACTCCGATGAGGAGTGGACTCACCTGAGCCCCAGAGAGGTCGACCCCTCCACCGGAGAGTTGCAGTCCCTCCAGCCGAGGGACCAGGACCAGGTCTCGCCGCCGGCAGAGCAGGGTCCGACAGGTCTGAAGGAGGCTGCTCTGTACCCTCACCTGCCCCAAGGTAAGACCCCGTCCTCCCCCTGATCTGTTGGATTCTTGTGAATGATGTCCCCGCTGACCTCTGACCCCCCTCGCAGAGGCAGACCCCCGCCTAGTGGAGTCTCTGTCTCTCATGCTGTCGATGGGTTTCACCGATGAAGGCGGCTGGTTGACTCGTCTCCTTCAGGCCAAAAACTTCGACATCGGCGCCGCGCTTGACGCCATCCAGTACGCCAAACAGCCCCGGCCACACCAGCGCTGATGTCATCACGATGTCACTGCTGACACATCTATACTAAACCAATGATGTCTAAGAATGATTCATACTGCAGATGTCCCTGTTGTTTCCTGTTATCTGATTACAGTTACTAATCAATACTTTGTCTCGTTAATCGATACTTCAGCTGATTACTGGGTGGACTATCTTTGTATTCATCGACATGCTGCTGTTCTGTGTAATCTGAACAATAAAAACATGCAGAATTGAACCTGTTGGACTCGTCAACTTTAATTTCTTCTGATCAATAAATCTGTTAACATGGTCAGAAATGTGTCCTCTAGTCAAAATGTACAAAAGAAGGAGAAATACTACTAAAAGTAAAAACTACAGAAAACATTTATTAGAATATGTTCATTTGTACTTCCCCACATTCACAGCCGATGAATGGATCAATATAAAATTCAGAACTGAAATGACGGACTCATTGATTAGTCATCTTATAACTTTTCAGCTGTCAGAAACTCGTCGAAGCTGAAGTCCTCACTGCTCTCAAACATGGAGGAGACAGGAAGCAAGGGGTGGGGCCGGATGGTGGGCGGAGTCTGGTGGATGATGTCGTTACAGCACAGTGACGCAGCTCTGCCCGCTGACTGACTCCGCCCAGTGCTGGAAGGCTCGTCATTCACCTGACAGTCAGAACTGAGGAATGAACCGCCGCTCACACTGGAAGCCTCGGCGTTCTTCTTAGTGGGAGAACTCCAGTGGTTCAGATCTTCAGTTCTGGTTGTGGCTGAGAGTCTGACGGGTTTCTTCATCAGACTGGACCAGTTTGACTGCAGACACAAGTCAGACTGTTACACTGATTGTTTAAAGGAACAGTCCAACATGTTCTGTGTGTTCAGGAACATGTGGAGTTCCTCAGGGAAATGTCCTGAGTCCTCCGTTTTCCTGCCGTCACCATCCACACACCTGTACCTGACTGCACTGTGACATCATCATCCAACACACCTGTACCTGACTGCAATGTGACATCATCATCCAACACACCTGTACCTGACTGCACTGTGACATCATCATCCACACACCTGTACCTGACTGCACTGTGACATCATCATCCAACACACCTGTACCTGACTGCAATGTGACATCATCATCCAACACACCTGTACCTGACTGCACTGTGACATCATCATCCACACACCTGTACCTGACTGCACTGTGACATCATCATCCACACACCTGTACCTGACCAACACACCTGTACCTGACTGCAATGTGACATCATCACCAACACACCTGTACCTGACTGCACTGTGACATCATCACCAACACACCTGTACCTGACTGCAATGTGACATCATCACCAACACACCTGTACCTGACTGCAATGTGACATCATCATCCACACACCTGTACCTGACTGCACTGTGACATCATCATCCACACACCTGTACCTGACTGCACTGTGACATCATCATCCACACACCTGTACCTGACCAACACACCTGTACCTGACTGCAATGTGACATCATCACCAACACACCTGTACCTGACTGCACTGTGACATCATCACCAACACACCTGTACCTGACTGCACTGTGACATCATCATCCAACACACCCGTACCTGACCAACACACCTGTACCTGACTGCAATGTGACATCATCATCCAACACACCTGTACCTGACTGCACTGTGACATCATCATCCAGCCACACACTGTACCTGACTGCACTGTGACATCATCACCATCCACACACTGTACCTGACTGCACTGTGACATCATCACCAACACACCTGTACCTGACTGTACTGTGACATCATCATCCAACACACCTGTACCAGACTGCACTGTGACATCACCATCCACACACTGTACCTGACTGCACTGTGACATCATCACCAACACACCTGTACCTGACTGCACTGTGACATCACCATCCACACACTGTACCTGACTGCACTGTGACATCATCACCAACACACCTGTACCTGACTGCACTGTGACATCATCATCCAACACACCTGTACCTGACTGCACTGTGACATCATCATCCAACCCACTTGTACCTGACTGCACTGTGACATCATCATCCAACACACCTGATAAAACAGGTGATATGACAGCTTCATCCACCAGGCTGTAAGAATGTTAAACTCTGTCCCCTTTACACCCAAAAAGACTGGACAGTGACCCCCACAGCACAAACACTTTATATAGACATCATAAACACAACCTGCCGCCATCTGTTCTTGCACTATGAGCTCACAGCATTTACACTACACTGTGTGTGTGTGTGTGTGTGTGTGTGCTATTCTCCTGTCACTTTGGTGTAATTGACAATGACGCTGACTTTGTCCACAGGATGAAGCCCATGGATGCTGACTGAAAGCTCGTGCCGGAGCCAGGCTGTTAGCGGCTGAGATGATTTGTCGGTCTCAAACATTATTTTGATAAACTGACCACATGTTTGAAATCTAAACAACTACGTTCACAACCAGAAATATTAATTTACGGACATAATAACAGCTTTCAAACCCTCCGCTGATACATACCTGCTGAGATACTCGTCTAAACTGATGATGAAGGGGGACATAAGTTTTGTCAATGATAATAAATGTTGGTGGTGATGTCACCATGTTACCTGTTCAGGTGTCCAGCCGTCCTCTCCTCCTCTGTCTGTCCATCCTCGCTTTCTCTTCCTCTTCCTGTCAAAAAACAGGAAGGTTAAAAATCACAGCCCTTTAAAAAAAGAGGTTTCAGAATTCATGAATAAACATAAACCTTTAAACACGCAGTGACGTATGTCTAACTGTGTGTTTTCATTTCCAATCCCTCTGTTCGTGTACAGCAGGGGTGTCCAAACTACGGCCCCCATCACAGCTCCCGCTGAGTGCAATGCTGTTCCCGCTTCAGCTGAGTTTAAATATATTCCACAGTATCCGTGTGTTAATTAGCACGCATGCACATAACTAGTGTGCAGGTACACGTGTGACAACGATCAATAATGCCGCATCATTCTGTCACTGCTCCACTTTCTTAAATGCGTGTTTCTTGTTTCCACGCAGAGCACACGTCGCTGTGCACAGCGCACAAACTGCGCACAATCAGATGATCTCAACTGATGCGGATTCGATCGCTCCTGGATCAAAGTGACATTTGTCTGGTGGCATCAGATCAGCAGCGCAGCCGGATGGTCGGAGCCTCAAGCGATTTAAAAACCAGCACAGCTGAAAGTCAGCAGAGTAACTCACTAAGAGGATGTGCACTCCTGTTATTAAGGCCAGTTCAGTCTGTTCATGTTGAAAAGTTTCTTCTGACATTAAAAGCCTACTAACTTCAATAACAGCTTGAAATGTACCCATCCCATTTCCCCCTTTATTGTTCTTTCTCTGTACTGTGGGGGGGTCACCATCCTGACTAAGAAGAAACCTGAGGCTGCTGTCCTGAGAATGAACTGCCGAGCCTTTTTCTGAATAAATCAATAGAAATCTGTTTCTGAAAGCTGTGATGAAGGCAGTTTTTCTGTTATCATATTCAACTAAAAAGCAAATTTAACCAACTTTGAATTGATTTTTCTAACTTTAATACACTAAAGGTGAGGCTATATACCTCACCTGTAGAAAGTGGCCCAGCCCCTCCTATATTTTTATGTTTGCAGCCCTCGGTGAAAAAAGTTTGGACACCCCTGGTGTAAAGCATGAAATGATTTTTGATGAGTCATCATGAACTTGGGGGCAGTTACATATATTTCAGTTTCTTTGCTGCTGAATAAACAGGCCTGTCTCATTCTTCTCTTTTTATTAATCCCCAGCTGGGGAAATCTGAAGCTGTCAAGCATGTGTTTGTCAGCCGACAGGAGGAGGAGGAGGAGGATGAACAGGAGCCGGCTGCTGTATCTTCATCGGGTGAACAAGCAGCATCTTAGTGAGCGCGGGGATGTTTGATCGTGCAGTAAACGTTGGATTATTATACAACATGTTCTTTTAAGCACGCTGTGTAGGTGTTGTGCTTCAGTTAAAGCAGTTTGGATGCATAAAGTTTAAAATGCTGAAGGAAAGTAAAGAAATGTTCTGTTGACGATCATTGTCTGCCTCACTATCTAATACTGCTCGGCCGTTTAAGATCGAACTTTCTAACTCGAAACATCGGAGAGCTCAAATCTGTTCAGATGCCCAAACTTCTTCATGTTGCTCTTTTTCTTATTTTCACTTTAAAACAGACATTATCTGATTAAAATGTTAAAGAGAATCTTTCACTTTGTGACCTCTGGAGTCCATCTGTACTCGTGTTCACAGTAACATAAAGTTTCTTCTCACTGTGTATCAGACGTATCACTGAGTCTCTTGAGGAACACGTCGTGAGCTCAGCTGTAAATCAAATTAATAACATTTCATAACACATGGTCGGCCTCTCACAGGTATGTTTTAGAAACCTTCTGCTGACCGTCAGGTAGGGGGCCTTGGTCTGTACAACTTAACACTCTCTCAAGGCACACCTGTCAATCATGTTGTTGCCATGGAGCTGCTGCTTGTCCATCAAAACGTGCTCCTCTTCCTCCTCCTCCTCCTCAGGCTCCGCCTCCTCTGGTGCGTCCAGGTATTTGCTCCAGCAGCTCGTCTGAGTTCAGTCAGAGAGAAACAGCTCAGAGCATGAACAGGAAGTCTGTTTTACAACCTTCATACCATATTTTTGGATATTAAAGCAGAAAACTTTAGAAGTGAAATAACCTGAGCGCGTGTGGCTCTGTGGGGGTGGGGGGTCCCCTGGTCGGCTCGGTGTTCCTCAGGTTCATCCTCTCTGTCTTCCTCCACCTGCTTACTGTTTACAACCATCAGACCATCAGAATACCTGACTAGGTAAACAGGTGAGAACACCTGTTCATCCAGGGGAGAACGCCTGTTCATCCACGTGAGAACACCTTAGTAAGATATCTTACAGATCTGATCTGTAATATCTGTACATATCTTACAGATCAGATTTGGACCTGGGCCGCTGCCATAAGGACACAGCCTCGGTACTTTGGCGAGCTCTCAGTCAGGTGAGCTTTCAGGGCGCCACCAGGACACATTTCAGTGTTTTGGCTGACTCTGACTTTCCACCATATTTATTTTACTGATTTATTACGTTATGGAGCATATATCTGAAGAAATGCAGTGGAGAGAGGCTGAGGTCTTGTTAGCCACCAGGGCCATCCAGAACCTGTGCAGGTAAGAGCAAACCCAGAGCCCTCTGATCAACAGAAATCTCTCACCCAGAGAGCCCGTGTGTGCTTTCCTATGAACATTTTATCTTGACTTGAACAGGGGTGTGATGCCAGGTGTTTGCTCATGAGGGAATTGTTGGTCTCTGTAGATGAAGAGTTTGGTCTGTACCTGTGCCCTCAGATAAGGTGATTTGTGTTTTTGGTGCTATATAAATAAAATTGAACTGAGTTGATGGAGACCTTCAAAATGCTGAAGATAAACTGGAAAAGACAACCAAGACCAGCAGCCTTTATTTCTGTGAGTTAACACTATGTGTTAACTCACAAACAACCGGAGGACCGGAGGACAACAAAGTATACAAAGTATTTACTATAGGCTAGACTGGTGATACATGGCGATGTGCGTGTGGGCATCAGAAGCTCAGGTGCAATGCATCCTGGTACATGAAGGTGCTGCCAGCACAGCTCTGGGTGCAGGAGATTTTTGGTCAGTATACATGCTGAAGAATTTATTGCTTCAATCAATCAACTATATTTCCCATCAGTACTGACAAACACATAAATGTGGTGAACTGTGGATATTTGTATTTAAAGAGCTGCTGTGTATTGCAGGACAGGTTGCTTACCTTTGCGACCAGATGTTGTGCTCCTGCTCTTCCAACACGGCTCCTCTCATGGCATTCAGTTTCTGAACATGAAGTCTGCAGTCGGCCCCGGAGCCCCGGCCAAACTCCTGTCAACCAATCAGCACGCAGTCCAACAGGGTGACACAGGTAATGATGAGCTGAGGACCAGCTGTACTGTGGTCACATGATCACATGTTTACACACGTCAACATCAGCAGGTTGAGTGTGACGGACAGGTTAACTGTCATTTCCATTATCAATTCATCTGCAGATCATTTTATCTATTCATTGATTTCACTGATTGTTTTGTCTATAAAAATTAGAAAACAAGACATTTGAAGACATGTTGGACACTGAGAAACTCTGACATGCATTTTTTTTTTATTATATTCTGATATTTTATAGAAAAACTCATGATTCTTCAGTGAGTAGAGAAAATAATTAACAAATTGTTGTGATTTGCAGGTTTGGTTATTGATACCAATAACTGCATTAATATCAATACAATACAATGTATGAGAGAGTTGAAGTTATATTCTGACCTTGAGCAGCGACTGTTTCTCTCCACACAGTTTACAGGTCCACCTGTTCGCCTTCTTTACCTGACAGACAGAGCACAGGGCAAAGACACTTAGTCAGTCTCTATGAAACTTTTAATTTGGCAAGACCAAGAGGGAGGACTTCACCATCCTTTTCAATACTTTAAGACTTAAAGTATGATGGTGAGAACAGCAGGAAGTGATGTAGATTTGATTCTACCCCCCCCCCCGTATGACTGCTGACGGTTCATCAGGCTGACGGCTGGTGGGAACAGCGTCCACCTTAGGTCATCGGTCATAGAAGATTGCAGAAAAGGTTCCACAGTGGAAATGTTGTTGAGGACGGTGATGGGCGGCTCCAGAGCTGGTGGTCCAGCTGCTGGATGTGATTTTCCACAACCTCACCTGCTGCTTCCTGTCTGACAGGAAGTGTGTTATCCATTGACAGGTGGAGGCTGGCACAGGGAGCCGGCTGAGTTCTGAGAGGGAGATTTCTGGGATGATGGTGCAGAGCCGAAGTCCACAATTAGGATCTTTGCATATGTCCCTGGGGGGTCGATGTGTTGCAGGATGTAGTTCAGTCCTGTGTTGACTGCGTCCTCTACTAACCTGTTTGCCTAGTTGGCAAAGTGCAGGCGGCCCAGCAGGGGGGCTGTGATGTCTTATAGGTGAGTCAACAGCAGTCTCTCAAAGGATTTCATGACCTCAGATGTCAGGGCAACGGGTCTGTAGTCATTTAATCCTGAGATTGAGGATTTTTCTGGTACTGGAGTTACTTCACACCCCCCCAGTGATTATTGAAGATCTGTTGAAGGTGGGTGTCAGCTGATCAGTGGAGGGCAAACCATCCAGGCCTGATGCTTTCCTGACTTCACTGATCTTCTGTCTCTTGAAGAGGTGACACACATCCTGTTCCCTAATCCTGAGTACTGGTGGGGGTCAGCACAGAGGGGTGAGAGCGGTGGAGGAGATGTGAATGGTTGTTAATTCTCCTGGTGAAGCTGCCTGAGTTCAGCTGTGAACCAGGTTTATTGCTGTTGTATGTGCAGAGGGTTTTAGTTGGCACACACAAATCCTCACAAAAATGAGTCTAAGTTGCAGCAGCCTCAAAAACCCTGAGATCAGTGCAAAGCAGGCCTGTAACTCTATCGGCTCAGTGGTCCATCATTTCACAATCTAAAGAAAATCAGTGTCACAGCCTTTGTCCATTATGCCCCAAAGCTCTGGAACCAACCACCTGCAGATATCAGGAAGCAGCTCGATGAATATTTTCAAAAGAAAGCTAAAAGCTTCACTTTAGCCTTTAAATAATTAGGTATCGTTCCTGATACAGGTCTTTGCCTCATGCTGATGCCCTGCTGCACTTTGTTTAAATTTGTATTTTACTTAATTCTATTCATCCTATGTAATCTATTTCTACCTGTATTTTATTATTTTATGCTGTGATTTGATGCTTTATCCTTATTTCTATTTTTACTCTATTTTTACCTAGATTTTAATATTTTATTGTATTGTTTTATCTTTATTTTCATCCTTATTATCAGTATCAAGTGGGTTTTATTCTCCATCTTAATTAACGTTCATTTTTTCTCTCTTGAATTGAATTTAATCCTCTGAGCATCGTGGGCTGCTGTAGGATTGCTGCTTGTGACATCAATGTTTCTGTTTCAGATGTCACTGCTTTGCTAATAAAGTTTTACAAAGTTTTTTAAAAATGACAACAACAGTAGGACATTACAGACAACAGAGACATGTCAATATCTCCATGCCAGCCCTGCACATCTTGTTTTCCATTATTGGTGACAGTCCTTATTTCCCATCATGCCTAGTGCTGAACTGAGTAGTTTAAGTTTGCTGTTTTATGTTCCAAAATGCTGATATTACTTGTTAGTGCTTGTAATGTGTTCGGAAGCTTCAAGTAGCTCTTCAACCTGGCTGGCCGTTAGCCTTTAGCCTGGCCCTTAGCCTTTAACATGGCTCTAAGTCTTTAGCATGGAAGTCAGTTTATCTCTAGTGTATTTGTTACCTGTTGAACCTGGAAGATCTGACAGGAAAAACACCTGAGGACGTGAAACTCCTGAACCATGACGGTTAGATATTAAACGGCTCCGGTTCTGATTCTGTTTTGGTCCTCCGTCTGAGTTTTTCCCGGGTCTGTTTGACTCCCGATGAAACGTCACACCGTACGTCAGAGCAGAAGTAGAGTGAGCGTTGTATTAGAGTAGCGCGCCCCCTGCTTGACCGGAGGACAACTGCACCGATCTGTTTATCTGTCTATGTATTTATCTATCTGTGTGTGTTCTGAAAGTAATAAATCGGAATAATCAATAAATGCACCATCCAAACGATACCATTTATAAAATATGCTTATGTATACAGTATTCATTTTATTATTTTAATTTCCTTTGTAGATGATCGTACAAAAGGCCTGGTAAAAGGTAGAGAGGTAACGAGGTACAATAAACTGTTTGATACATGAATCCACATCTAAGTCTGAAAGTATAGAACAATATTACAACCAATTATATATGTATGTATGTTAGTATTACAGTGTGTGTGTATAATAAATGAGAAAAAACATCAATGCTGTTGCATGATAGGATTTTACTTTTCAGTTTCATACCATCTATAATCATCATAATTCTGTTTATTAGAATATAATAACAAATATAACAAAGAGTTGACAATGTACAAATGAAACCATCTGACAGATTTCTGCATTTTTAAAATAATTAAATCAGTTTTAATGTGAAATGAGAAGAAACTAAAAGTGTGGCTGCAGCTGAATCTTACTTAAATAAACACTGCAGAAAAAAGTGAATTTCCTTCAGTATTTATTAGACAACAGAATACAGATCAATAACTGATTAATAAAATGGATTCTAAAAGCAGACTGATGAATAAACACAGTGATGACAACAGAGAATCCTCTGACATCACTGTTTCAACAGGAAGTAAACAGGACTGATGTCATCAGAAACAGGCAAACAAGGCTTCAGTGACGTCAAAATAAAAGTCTGCAGGTGTGAACTCACCTGAGTGAATCAGATACACAAGTTTATTCAGGTAATACAACCTCATGATTAATATACAATTAATATATCTGAACTGTACAGAAGGAAACTAAAACATTTGAGCATTAAACAAGTTTATTTTTATTTTCTCCAGGTAACTGTTCACGTCCTCATTCAGTCAGTTTTTATGTAACTGAGTAAATAAAGTTTCATTCTTGTTGCATCAGGTGACTGAACCCTGGTTTACCTGCTCACAGGTTTCTAGTTCATTCTGTCATTTATAGAAATAGACCGTTTGTATCAGAACCACGTTGATGTTACCGAACTAAACTGTCAGATTCTTTCACTTATTTTAAGAAAATTAGGTTTTAGAACTAAAATATAGACAGAAATCATGTAATTATGTGGAGATCATTTTAGTCTTTAACTTGCAAGAAAAAGTTTGTTCAACATGTAAAAAACATGTTTTGGGACTTTAGAGCTTCCGTAATCCTGCCAGCACACCTTTTACCTGCTTTACCTGCTCGTCTGCTAGGGTTTGTTAGTTTTCAGTTCAGCTGATCCTGCAGAGACTCAGACTGTTTATACACATCTAACTGCAGAGACCTGCTGATCCACCTGCTGATTCACCTCCTGATCTACCTCCTGATCCACCTGCTGATCCATCTGCTGATACACCTGCTGATCCACCTACTGATCTACCTTCTGATCCACCTGCTGATCCCTCTGCTGATCTACCTCCTGATACACCTGTTGATCCAACTCCTGAGCGGCCCACTGATCCACCTTCTGATCCTGTGCAGAGCTGCGTTCAACAAGAAAACAGATATTCTAAGTTCTGCAGAAGTAGACAGAGCCCGTGTTTACCTGGAGTGATGTACTTGGTTTCAAAATCATCAAAAGCCACCCCCTCACCCGTCCCAAAGGGCTCTGACTGAAACACCTGCAGGACGTTTTGAGTTGTATCGTAAGGTCACCTGGACTCATCAGCTGATTGTTGGTTTACTTGTTTTCAGTCTCAGACAGACGTGAAGAAGAAAACCTGTAGAAACTCCAAAGCTCCTGACAGTGTCATCACAGGTGAGTCTGTAACATCACATCATCATATCCAGGATGACGACCTGTTTCCTCTCACTGTACCTGCAGGACTGAGCAGCCAATCAGAGTCTGAGTCTGCCACAGTAACATCAGGAGAGTCGCTCCAATCACAACCTGACATCACTGCAAACCACCTGATCAGCTGATTATCTTAAAATCAAGGATCCATGTTGGTCCTGAGCGGCCCGGTCAGGTGGAGGTCAATCACAAGGTCAGGTGGACAGGCGGAGGTAAGTCAGGTGGAAGTGATTTGGGTGGACAGGTGGAGGTGAGTCAGGTGGTCAAGTAGGCAGGTGAAGGTGAGTCCAGAGGTCAGGTGAATCAGTTGGTTGGGTGGAGGTGAGTCAGGTGGTCAGGTGAACAGGTGGAGGTGAGCTATGTGATCTGGGAGACAGGTGGACGTGAGTCAGATGAACAGGTGGTCAGGTAGAGGTGAGCACAGAGTTCAGCTGAGTCAGTTGGAAAGGTGGAGGTGAGTCACGTGGTCAGGTGGAGATGTGAGTCAGGTGGTCAGGATAAAGTGAGTCAGACAGAATGCTGAGTGAGTTCGTGGTCGGAGGCGGAGCTTGTCTGACGCTCCACTGCCCGCTGGGCCTTACAGGCAGCCATCTTGACCTGGATGTCCCTCTTCTTCTCAAAGTAGTCGACGAGCGGCGGCTCCGTCAACAGCGACGCCAGCACCTGTTCGAAGGTGATTGACCAATCAACATCCAGTACGCTGCCCCGCCTCTGCTCACCGCCACCAATCAATACGGTGTCATCGGCGATGTCCTCGCACTGCAGCGAACCAGAGCTCACCACTGAGTACGACGACACAGACGTGTCGTCTTTGGTTTCCTCGTCCGACATCTGAAGAGGCGCTGGCTCCAGCTGAGCATCGGCCAGAGCCCGGCACACCTGAGACTCACCTGACGCCCCCTCACCTAGCCCGTCCTCCCTCTGAGGGTCGGGGGCCAGAGTCTGAGCGGCGGGCTGAGCCTGAGCGGCGGCGTCGTCGGCCTTCTTGCCGCCGTTGTTGAACTTCTTGCCGACCTCTCCGATACGCAGCAGCAGGCTGGCCACGGTGGCGATGGAGTGATAGAGCTGCTGCTCCAGAGGCTCCTCACTGAACATGTTGTACAGAGTCTTACACAAGTCTATGAACTGCTCCTACACACAGGGACAGACAGAGACACAGGTGAGCACGCTCAGGTGACTGCGTCTCAACCTGAACCTGAACCTCAACCGGACCACTTCCTCACCTGGTTCATCCTGGGCAGGTCTTTGATGGTCTCTGTCTTGGGGTCCTTCTCTTTGGCCCACATCCTCAGGTAGTACCTATAGTCCTTCACCTTCTCCTCTGAGACAACACACAGTCAACAGTTGTACTTTAACAGTTGTACCTCAGAGAGCAGCACCTACAGAGTACCTGCAGCAGGTTTGACCGTCCTGTCAAAGAACTCTATGTACTGCAGCACAGAGGAAAAACACAGAGTCATGACCGTCTGACATCTGTTTAAAATATATTCAACCACATAAATGAGGACTTTCTGTGAAACAGCTCTACATGTCCAGTGACTAAAAACTGTAGTAACTGTACTCTGACTGACTGTATTCCTGCACCCTGATCGTGTATTTTTGCAGTATGACAGTGTATTATTGTACTTGGACTGTGCATTGCTGCACTCTGTGTGTCACTACACCCTGAGTATTACTGCACTCTGACTGTGTATTAATGCATGTTGACTGTGTAGTACTGACTGTGTTACTCTGACTGTGTATAACTACACTCAGTGCATTACTTTACTCTGACCATGTATTACTACACTCTGTGTATTACTGCACTCTGAATGTGTACTACTCAGCTGCTGTCTCATGTCATGTCAGGTGATTTGCTGGCTAAGCTACTTTTACAAATGCACCTCATTGTCTGTGGAGTCAGGCTACTGCTCCCTACCTGAAGAGGTCAGTATTGTGCAACAGCCACCTGTGGTCAGGTGTGTCGTGGTCAGCAGGTGGATATACTCATATACTCATCCTCATTTCCCTGAACCTGATTCTCAGACTGACTCTGGTCTTAGTCCAGCTTAGTCCACCTTGAACGATGTCGTCACAGCGTGGAGGTTTGGTTTTTCTACACATCACCTATACAGGACAGGTATATCACCTGTGCTCACTGTCAGCATGAGGTGGGGCACTCACCTTTCTTCTCCTCACTGTCACCACCTCCATCCTTCCCCTCCTCACCTGCACACAGACAGGAAATCGTCATCACCATCCCCATCATCAGATCACCATCATCTTCATTATCATCACCACCATCACCATCCTCACCATTACCACCATCATCATCATCATGATTACATCATCGTCCCCGCCATCATCATCACCATCACCATTATCATCTTCATTTCCATTGTCATCATCATCACCATCAACATCATAATCATCATCATCGTTACCACCATCGTCATCAGCACCATCACCATCATCATCAGCACCATCACCATCATCATCACCACAGAAAAGACTGATGAAGTATTTGGGACATGAACTTAATTGAGATAATAAAGTGTTTGAAGTGCTCGTTAAAGTGATGTGAGTGACGTTAAAATCGGTCCCCTGCAGGACGTTTCTGGTTCTGATCTTCGTCATGTTGCACATCTGACCATCAGCGGTGTCACAGTGCAGGTGAGACACCTGGAGCCAGTCGAAGCTGGTTTAACACTTTGGCTACGTTCAGAATCTACAAACTGTGCAAATTAAATATGAGCCAAAACATCAAACTGAGTCAAAGTGCGTTTCAGCTGCACAGTACGTGGATTCTGTGGACATGAGAAATGTCCTCTTCACCCTCTCCCACCCTCTACTACCATGTGAGAGTTGAATTGTCCCAGAAGAACTCTGGGATTCCCAGTTACCACCCCTCCACCCAGATAGAGAGAGAAGAAGACCCTCCTCTCAGCTATCCTCAGTCACATCGGGCGCTGATTGTGTCTACTTGGTCCCGTTCAATGCCCTGCACCCACTTTGGTCTTTCCTCATCTGGTCTTTCCCACCAGATGTGTGACATTCCACATGTGTAGAACCGGTTTTCGCAGCCCGGAATCAGAACACCAAGGCCTGCCTGCTGCCTCCTGCCTGACAGGCGGTGGGCCCACGAGTCAGCGGCCTAACGTCGTCTCTTCCATCTGAGCTTACGCAGGGTCCACAGGTGTGGTCCCAGCCACCAGGTGCTCACTGTCCAGCTCCCTTTCCTGGTTTATTACATCAACCTGCCTCCAAATCAGTTACTTCTGGAGGTTGTGTTACAGCTTGTGATGCTACAGTGACCAACTAAGAGAGGAAGGACTTCACACACACACAAACACTGATTCATGGTTTAAGAGCAGAACATTGGCTGCGGGCAGGGGGGCCAGAGGAGGCCAGGGGTGTCAGTGTAGCAACAGTAGGTTTCCTCAAATCACAAAGACACAAACCTGATGTCACTTCCTGTTGCCCCAAAATGTCCAGATCAGACAGGAAGGAAGATTCTGGAAGGAAACATCATAGAAGGAGAAGAAGAAGAAGAAGAAGAAGAAGAAGAAGAAGAAGAAGAAGAAGAAAAAGAAAAAGAAAAAGAAGAAGAAGAAGAAGAAGAAGAAGAAGAAGAAGTAGGGGAAGAAGAAGACGAGCAAGAAGAAAAAGAAAAAGAAGGCGAAGAGGAAGAAGATGATGAAGAAGGAGAAGGAGAGGAACAGATCAAGCAGTGTGTGAGTAGGAAAGGAAACTTCATGCAAATCAAAGACATTCTTGATATTTTACACGTTTCTACAAAACTGATGAGTCACTGCTGACGGCTTTAGATTTCACTTTAAACTTCAGTTCAACTGGTTTGTGTTAATTATCTGACGAGTCACTTTATTCCACATTACATCTTTTATTGCCTTTGTCTTTATCCAGTTATTGTCCTCTAAACTAAATCTGTGATGCTGAAGTACAAAATAAACACTAAACACCGGGACATCACCTGTCAGCAAGGTGATGAAATAAATGTGAAACCTGCAAAGAGATTAAGAGTGTACAACTGTAGTAGCAGTAGAAATACTACAGTAAGTCAGTAGTTTATAGTATTTATCAATGTGTTTACCTCTTGGTACGTCCTCAGTGAAGAAGTGTGTTGCCTCCAGAGCAGACTCTGCCTCCTCAGGACACAGAGCTGCAAGACAAATAAACAAACTGATAAATAAACAGAGAGACAGACAGACAAATAAATAAACAAATAAACAGAGACAGACAGACAAATAAATAAACTGATAAATAAACAAATAAACAAAGAGACAGACAGACAAATAAATAAACAAATAAACAAACGGATAAATAAACAGAGAGACAGACAGACAAATAAATAAACAAACAAACTGATAAATAAACAAAGAGACAGACAGACAAATAAAAAACAAACAAACTAATGAATAAACAAAGAGACAGACAAATAAATAAACAAAGACAGACAGACAAATAAATAAACAAATAAACAAACTAATAAATAAACAAAGAGACAGACAGACAAATAAATAAACAAATAAACAGAGAGACAGACAGACAAATAAATAAACTGATAAATAAACAAATAAACAAAGAGACAGACAGACAAATAAATACACTGATAAATAAACAAAGAGACAGACAGACAAATAAATAAACAAATAAATAGAGAGACAGACAGACAAATAAATAAACAAATAAACAGAGAGACAGACAGACAAATAAACAAACTGATAAATAAACTGATAAATAAACAAATAAACAAAGAGACAGACAGACAAATAAATAAACAAATAAACAGAGAGACAGACAGACAAATAAATAAACTGATAAATAAACAAAGAGACAGACAGACAAATAAATAAACAAACAAACAAACTGATAAATAAACAAAGAGACAGACAGACAAATAAATAAACACATAAACAAACTGATAAATAAACAAAGAGACAGACAGACAAATAAATAAACAAACAAACAAACTGATAAATAAACAAAGAGACAGACAGACAAATAAATAAACACATAAACAAACTGATAAATAAACAAAGAGACAGACAGACAAATAAATAAACAAACAAACAAACAAACTGATAAATAAACAAAGACAAAAACAAAATAAATAAAAAACAAATAAACAAAGACAGACAGACAAATAAATAAACAAATAAACAAACTAATAAATAAACAAAGAGACAGACAGACAAATAAATAAACAAATAAACAGAGAGACAGACAGACAAATAAATAAACTGATAAATAAACAAATAAACAAAGAGACAGACAGACAAATACATAAACTGATAAATAAACTGATAAATAAACAAAGAGACAGACAGACAAATAAATAAACAAATAAACAAAGAGACAGAGAGACAAATAAATAAACAAATAAACAGAGAGACAGACAGACAAATAAATAAACTGATAAATAAACTGATAAATAAACAAATAAACAAAGAGACAGACAGACAAATAAATAAACTGATAAATAAACAAAGAGACAGACAGACAAATAAATAAACAAATAAACAGACAGACAGACAGACAAATAAATAAACTGATAAATAAACAAATAAACAAAGAGACAGACAGACAAATAAATAAACTGATAAATAAACTGATAAATAAACAAAGAGACAAACAGACAAATAAATTAACAAATAAACAGAGAGACAGACAGACAAATAAATAAACAAAGAGACAGACAAATAAATAAACTGATAAATAAACAAAGAGACAGACAGACAAATAAATAAACTGATGAACAGAGAGACAGACAGACAAATAAATAAACAAATAAACAAACTGATAAATAAACAAAGAGACAGACAGACAAATAAATAAACAAATAAACAAACTGATAAATAAACAAAGAGACAGACAGACAAATGAAGACACAACAAATCAAAAGCAATAAACAAATAAATAAACAAATAAAGATGCAAACAGACTGAATAAATAGACAAACAAGTAAACAAACTAACACACACACGCACACACACACACACACGCACAAACACACACACACACATCGAGGTAACTTCAGGTTTGACTCTGGGGGGTTTTCAGGGTTATGACAGCGGTTCACTTCTTACAGGGGAATGTTGCCATGGAAACGAATGTGGCACACCTTCCCTGCTCCTGAGCAGGTTATGCTGGAGATAACAAATCAACACTGCCTACCACCTGCTGACAAATCAATTATTATTATTAATCAGTTCTCTGTGACTTACTGTAGATGCCTTTTCTATTGTAGCTGTTTGGTGACTGTCTGTCAGTGCAGAGTGTTTTCGGTCGTTTCTGATTTTCTTTCAGTGTCTTACGGGTTATAATTATTCGTTGCTTTACATGTAAAGTTATTTCATTTTTTTCTGGTCTTTATACCTGGTTCACGCTGCTTTGTTGGTCTTGTTGATTCAGCGTGATTTCAATTTGTATTTTTTATTGATCTGGCAATAGGAGGAAGAGTAGCGGCCAATCTGTGGAAGCTAATGGGGTTCCTGTAAAGAATAAAGAATGAAAGCCAGAATCGTGGTGTTCTTCTTTTAACCCGGCTACATCTCCATGCTAACCGATGCTGCACAGCTAACCTGCTCCAGACCAGGTTCAGAGTTTCACATTTGAGTCTGCCTCAAACAGCTCCATCCTTCACTCATTGTTCTGCTGCTGCTCAGCTGAGGTTTCCGTTCTACCTGCAGACCTGCTGAGTCTCATGTTAGTGATGTCACTGAGCGAAGCCATGTGATCACAGCAGAACAAACTGATGCTTCACGTTGTGGTTTTTAGCCACAGTTAGAAATAAACAGGAGGCTCTGAGAGCGACTGAGAGCTCAAAGAAACAGATCAGCTGATGAGTTTAGACCAGCAGCTTCCTGACGCTGTTCCTCTCTCAGATTATTGTCTGGTTCTGTAACCTCTTCTTCTGAGGGAGGTGGCACATGCTCGGTCCTTTCAGTGCTGAAGGAGAGTCAAATGACGAACAACTGGCCCTTTTTCAGTGAACACACACAGAGTCGTATCAAGGACACGGGGCTGAACAAAGATAGTTGATAACCATCATCATCATCATCATCTCTGACTGAAGTCTTCAGTTTTGTGGAGCCAGACGATGCAGAGAAAGTCTTGCAGTGTTGAATGTACATGCCCCAGGTGAGCTGTGTGACTTTTACCTGGTGGGAGGTGGAGCTTGTACAACAATTTGAGTTTCTCTGTCATGTCTCCATGGTACATCCCACCTGCAGACACACAATCAAAAAAAAAGTCAGAGGCCAAAACAGACCCACAGAGACCAAAAAAGAGGAAAACAAACCAACACAGACCAACACAGACCAACACAAACCAACACAAACCAACACAAACCAACACAGACCAACACAAACCAACACAAACCAACACAGACTAACACAGACCAACACAGACCAACACAGACCAACACAGACTAACACAAACCAACACAAACCAACACAGACCAACACAGACTAACACAAACCAACACAGACCAACACAGACCAACACAGACTAACACAAACCAACACAAACCAACACAGACTAACACAAACCAACACAGACCAACACAGACTAACACAAACCAACACAGACCAACACAGACCAACACAGACTAACACAAACCAACACAGACCAACACAGACCAACACAAACCAACACAAACCAACACAGACCAACACATACCAACACGGACCAACACGGACAAACACAGACCAACACAGACCAACACAAACCAACACAGACCAACACAGACCAACACAAACCAACACAGACTAACACAAACCAACACAGACCAACACGGACCAACACAAACCAACACAGACCAACACAGACCAACACAAACCAACACAGACCAACACAGACCAACACAGACTAACACAGACCAACACAGACCAACACAAACCAACACAGACCAACACAGACCAACACAGACTAACACAAACCAACACAGACCAACACAGACCAACACAAACCAACACAAACCAACACAGACCAACACATACCAACACGGACCAACACGGACAAACACAGACCAACACAGACCAACACAAACCAACACAAACCAACACAGATCAACACAGACCAACAGAGACCAACACAAACCAACACAAACCAACACAGACCAACAGAGACCAACACAGACCAACACAAACCAACACAAACCAACACAGATCAACACAGACCAACACAGACCAACACAAACCAACACGGACCAACACAAACCAACACAAACCAACACACACCAACACACACCAACACACACCAACACGGACCAACTCAGACCAACACGGACCAACTCAGACCAACACAGACCAACACACACCAACACAGACTAACACAAACCAAAACAGACCAACTCAGACCAACACAGACCAACACAAACCAACACGGACCAACACGGACCAACACGGACCAACACAGACCAAAACAAACCAACACAAACCAACACAGACCAACACAGACCAACACAAACCAACACAGACCAACACAAACCAACAGAGACCAACACGGACCAACACAGACCAACACAAACCAACACAAACCAACACAGACCAACACAAACCAACACAAACCAACACAGACCAACACAGACCAACACGGACCAACACGGATCAACACAAACCAAAACAGACCAACTCAGACCAACAGAGACCAACACAGACCAACAGAGACCAACACAGACCAACACAAATCAACAGAGACCAACACAAACCAACACAGACCAACACAGACTAACACAGATCAACACAAACCAAAACAGACCAACTCAGACCAACAGAGACCAACACAGACCAACACAGACCAACACAGATCAACACAGACCAACACAAACCAACACAGACTAACACAGATCAACACAGATCAACACAGACCAACTCAGACCAACACAGACAACACGGACCAACACAAACCAACACAGACCAACACAGACCAACACAGACCAACACAAACCAACACAAACCAACACAGACCAACACAGACCAAAACAGACCAACACAAACCAACACAGACCAAAACAGACCAACACAGACCAAAACAGACCAACACAAACCAACACAAACCAACACAGACAACACAGACCAACACAGACCAACACAAACCAACACGGACCAACACGGACCAACACAGACCAACACAAACCAACACAAACCAACACAGACCAACACAGACCAACACAGACCAACACAACTCTGATACAACAAAGAATCCAAACATTTAAACATCTGCAGATCTTCAGAAACAAGATCTAAAGACTGAAACACTGAGTTTGACAAAGAGTACAGAGCAGCTCTGAGTTAGGCCCTCTTGTGTCTAGACTCACTGAGTCCAGTGATGAACTCTTTGAAGTTGACCAGTCCGTCTCGGTTCTCGTCCAGGAGTTTGAAGAGGCGGGCCGCCAGTGTCGGAGTGTGGCCACCACAGATCCAAGGCGCGAGTGTGGTGAACAGCTGGGTGAACTGGGCCGGGTCGATACGGTACTGCTCCAGGTACGGCAGGCTGGGATCGTGACGCTCGGCTGCAGAGCTACTGGAGCCCCAATAACAGCTGGTCATGTGTTTGGACTGAAGGAGTGCACGATACAAAGAGAGAGGAAGACGTTACACTCAGAGCAAACTCTTCTTCTTCTCTATTTTTGATTTTATCGTCAGATCACATGTCAAATCACAACGCCAACTCAAATCAAAACCTCATCCAAATTATGTAGTCAGGTGTGCCGACATCAAACTCAGATTAGCAGAAAACTATGAATGTAACAGTGAATGTTCAGTCTGATTGGCTGCTCGAGGACAAAGGTGAGTATAATGTGGAGTTTTAACCTGAAGGTTGACACAAGCTCACCTGCAGCTGTAAACGAGTCTGTCCTGTGATTCCTGATTATTCACATCTAATCATAACACCAATGTGACCACAGGTGTGAGATATATTTTAGTCAAAGCTTTCGGAAACAAACATGTGTTACTACCGGCTATGTTAAAGAAATATTCTGATCGTGATTTTCTGTTTATTGTTGAGTACAAAAAGAAAATAAACTACAATAACTTTACGGTTATCAACTGTTAAACATCTGGACACTCGATAAACAGTTTGTTGTTACCTTAAAGAGACAATACAGCTCTTCCAGCTCCTCAATACTGAAGGCAGACTCAGTCATCATTGCTCTAACCTGTGGGTGCGCACACACACACACGCACACACACACACGCACACACACACCTGTAAACACTATGTACACAGAAACATGTTGGTGTTATCATGCAGCACACTAACATCACCCACCACGCTCCTCTTGGCCGTGTCCTCCAGCGACTGGATGACCTTTAACCTCTGCTTGAACCTCATCTGCTCGATCACATCAGAGCGCAAGCTGCCAAATTTCTACTCAGAGGAGAAGAACAAAGAGAGATTACCTCAGAAACATATCCAGGAAGTAGACCGAGACACTGCAGCAGCAGTTATTAGACTGAGACGACGGTGTGTTACTGAGCCAGTCTGACCTCATAGGACGACTTGATGAGGTCGAAGATGTCGATCTCAGGTGGAGGATCGTCTCCACTGGTCAGCAGGGCATGCAGGTGAGGGATGGGCGGAGCCACCGTCTGTTTATTCACAACATTATCCAGGTACCTAAACACACACACATATTAGGTGCACTCTAATCATTCTGGACTCTAATCTGGACTCCTCTCTTCCCAGTCTGGACTCCAGTCTGGACTCCTACGTCTCCAATCTCGACTCCCTCCTTCCCAGTCAGGACCCCTACCTCCTCAGTCTGGACTCCAGTCTGAACTCCTGTCTCCCCAGTCTGAACTCCTACCACTTTAGTCTGACTCCTACCTCCCCAGTCTGGACTCCTACCTCCCCAGGATGGTCATGGCTTCCCCCTCGTCACTGCAGGACAGCAGGGCGTCCATGTTGTCGTGGAGCACAGCCAGCGCCACCTGCAGATGGATTAGTTAGGAGTTACAGGAGGCAGAGGTCAGAGGTAAAGACAGATGTCCACTAACACTTTATAACACACCTGTACAGACAGGTAGAGCTCCACTAACACACCTGTACAGACAGGTAGAGCTCCACTTACACACCTGTACAGACAGGTAGAGCTCCACTAACACACCTGTACAGACAGGTAGAGCTCCACTTACACGCCTGTACAGACAGGTAGAGCTCCACTAACACACCTGTACAGACAGGTAGAGCTCCACTTACACACCTGTACAGACAGGTAGAGCTCCACTAACACACTGCGAACTAAAGATCTGTCATGGGCAACAACACTGGACACTGTAACTGGCACTGAAGGCCAAAACTGAACAATGGACCCCCGAGAAGAAACATTAACATACAGGATTTATCATCCAATGTTTGTATTCATGATTCGACTGTTTCTCGTTCCATTCGTAATGGGGGGGGGGGACTGCTGGGCTTTCAGTGATGCAGTCTTGTTTGTCCAGGAGAGGTCCTCAGTGATCTATACACCCAGAAACCTGGTCTTCACAGCAGAACCGTTGGTGGTCAGTGGGAAGTCAATAACAATCTCTTTAGTGATCCCCACATTCAGAGAGTTATTTTGCGTACACATGGCTAATTGGTTCACCTGGTTCCTGTAGTGATGAGACCCACCACAGTCTTGTCGTCTGCAAATTGTACGAGGTGATGTTGTGTTAATGTGTGTGTCGGATCGCTGTGTAGCGAGGTAGCGGTGCATACAGTGTGAATGACAGTGTTTACATATGGCTTAAGGGATAGCTCCTGCCCTGGAAACTGAATTAACGGTGGACACATTTCAACCATCACACAGTTTAGATGGTCCTACCATCCAACCCTGCCTCACTGGTCCTTCTGATTTTACGTTTCCAAAGTTAAGTTTCCAAAGGTAAAGTGCAGTGACTCTAACCTGGAAGATGACCTTGATTCCCTCGTAGAAGAAGCAATCAACCAATAGGACGGCGCTGTCGAAAGGCATCACAGACAGGAAGAGAGTGAGGAACCAGGATAGGCTAATGGTGGAGATGACTCCCAGCTCCTGCATGTGTTCATACAGTAAGGGGAGGAAGGCTCGGGTAAGCTCCTCAAACACCCCCTGATCCACTAGAGCACCTGTAGAGACAGAGACCACATCAGACTCAGACAGATACTCATTTACGTTAGAGCACAGACACAAAATACCGGTACAGTGTTTAAGGCTTTTAGAAAGGCTGATGAGAAGAACCATCGTCGAGGCGGTGGACACTGGTGTCACCAAGAACTCTGGTGTTCTGTCTCCCTGACAGGACGGGCAATTCAAGGATGGCAAGTACCTGGAAGTCCATCTGAGTCAGTCTGTACAAACCATCGTCACTGCTGCACACTGACACTGACCTGAGACTGACCTCTGACCACTGACCACTGACACTGACACTGGACACTGACACTGGACACTGACACTGACACTGACCTCTGACCACTGACCTCTGACCTCTGACCTCTGACACTGACCTCTGACCACTGACACTGACCTCTGACCACTGACCACTGACACTGACACTGGACACTGGACACTGGACACTGACACTGACACTGACCTCTGACCTCTGACCACTGACACTGGACACTGACACTGACCTCTGACCACTGGACACTGGACACTGGACACTGGACACTGACCACTGACACTGAACACTGACACTGACCTCTGACCTCTGACCTCTGACACTGACACTGGACACTGACACTGACACTGACACTGACACTGACCTCTGACACTGACACTGACACTGGACACTGGACACTGGACACTGGACACTGACCTCTGACCTCTGACCTCTGACACTGGACACTGGACACTGGACACTGGACACTGGACACTGGACACTGACACTGACCTCTGACCACTGACACTGGACACTGGACACTGGACACTGACACTGGACACTGACCTCTGACCACTGACACTGACACTGACACTGACACTGACACTGACACTGACCTCTGACCACTGACACTGGACACTGGACACTGGACACTGGACACTGGACACTGACACTGACACTGACACTGACACTGACCTCTGACACTGACACTGACACTGGACACTGGACACTGACCACTGACCACTGACCACTGACCTCTGACCTCTGACCTCTGACACTGGACACTGGACACTGGACACTGGACACTGACACTGACCTCTGACCACTGACCACTGACCACTGACACTGGACACTGGACACTGACCTCTGACCACTGACACTGACACTGACACTGACACTGACACTGACCTCTGACCACTGACCACTGACACTGACACTGACACTGACACTGACCTCTGACCACTGACCACTGACCACTGACCACTGAAACTGGACACTGGACACTGGACACTGGACACTGGACACTGGACACTGACACTGACCACTGACACTGACACTGACACTGACACTGACACTGACCTCTGACCTCTGACACTGACACTGGACACTGACCACTGACACTGACCACTGACACTGACAGTGGACACTGGACACTGGACACTGACCTCTGACCTCTGACACTGACACTGGACACTGGACACTGGACACTGGACACTGGACACTACCACTGACACTGGACACTGGACACTGGACACTGACACTGACACTGGACACTGACCTCTGACCACTGACACTGACACTGACCTCTGACCTCTGACCTCTGACCACTGACCACTGACCACTGACACTGGACACTGGACACTGGACACTGGACACTGACATCTGACCTCTGACCACTGACCACTGACCACTGACACTGACCTCTGACACTGAACACTGACACTGGGCAATAGCATTGGACAATAGTTACAGACTGACTCATTACTCTGGTGTAGCTACTGACTGATGCTGCTACTGACTCTGCTGTTGTTACTGACTGTGATGTAATAACTGACTCTGCCTCAACTGTACTCACCTACAACTCTAGTGTTGTAGTAATCGGGCAGCATTCGCTCACATAGCGCCACCAACAGCCAGAAGGCTTCCTCCTCCGGACAGTAGAGCAACAGGACGGAGGTGACAATGTTCATCGCCTGGAGGAAGAGGAGGACAGAATATGTGTCAGTTTTCATTGTCAATAATAATATTTTTACTTATAGAGTATGGTCCAGACCTACTCTGTATGAAAAGTGTTGAGACAACTTGTGTTGTGGTTTATTGATGTATAAATAAAAGCGAATTGAACTGAATTGAATGTTGAATTACAGAATATTCATGCAGTCTGATTATAGATTTTAGATTGTACAGTTTTTACTTAGTTTGTACAGTTTTTATTTAGATTGTACAGTTTTTATTTATCTCTTTTTTAATATATGTCCTGTCTCAAAGGGTTGAAGAGTAACGTAATTTTGATTCTCTGTTTGTCCTGTACATCCTGCAGAATTGACAATAAAGCTGACTTTGACTTTTGACTTGACTTATACTGAAAATCATGTGTTGTCGACATATTATATCTTATTAAACATTTAATATCAAATCAATAATGTATTAAATATTCAGTGTTGCATATTTTTTTTCATTTGACATTTACCTGACAGTATCCGATACCCGGGTTACGATGGGCGTAGGCAGTGAGGACGCGGCGCAGCGCCGCAATGCCCGTCTCGTTTTGGAAGGCTCGGTGCTCCGGCATGGAACGGTGAAGGTCACGCTCGATCTCCTCGGTAGCCAGCGAACACAGCCCCATGGCCTGCTCCACCAGGTCGCCATAGTAACCAGGGTGGGTGGCCATTTCATTTTGCGCTCCTGGACAGGTGGACGGAGGGACAGATGAATACAGGAAACTCTGTTCACCTGTGGATTAAACGAATGAGCATTTACCTGAAAACAGCAGCCACAGCTCTCCCCTCAGGTGCTCTGGGATCCCATTCAGGACAAGTTCTCTGGTTCTGGAGGTTCGGTACATGCAGACACCCCGACCAAACTCTGAGAAATGGATGTTCCATGCCTCCTCTTTCATCTTCTCCTTCATCTGCAGGAGGAGGAGGTGAGGCAGAAGGGAAGGAGAGAAGGAGGGAGGGGACGAAGGAGGATTTAATTAAGTCTGACATAAGAACAATAAACATTAAACTTGTACATCAGTATGTCAGCTTGAGTCAATGACTGTCAAAGCCCCCGAAATGTCAACAAATCTAATCAATGTCTGCTGGTAATCCTCTGTATCTGACTGTACTGCTCGGTATCTGACTGTACTGCTCGGTATCTGACTGTACTGCTCGGTATCTGACTGTACTGCTCGGTATCTGAAAGTGCTCCTCATTACCTGGCTGTATTTCTCAGTATCTGACAGTACTCCTCAGTATCTCACTGTACTGCTCCATATCTAGCAGCACTCCTTTATGTCTATGTAGAGTAATTTCCTGAGACATCCAGGTTGAAAACTGTTTTAAAACCTTATTAAAATCACTTAACAATTAACAGCACAATCACCAAGACATTTCTGTGCTCATCCAAACACCATCTTTAATTGTTAAGTGACAGGAAGTAACTCACTCAAAGAAGTCACATGATCAGCACATGGCCTGAGATGAAGAAGCCACAACCACTGAACTGTCCCTGAAGTGTGCTGCCAGAGACATTACTACCAGCAGATTGTATTATTCAGTAGTCATGTGATGATCATGTTACTTATTTGTGTGTATTTCTTGCCAAAGTTACTTCAAGAGAAAATAAGATAAGACAAGATAACACTTAATTAAATTGTTCCATTCAGCCCCTGTATCCATCGTTAGTGGTCCTCGTCAGATTCAGCTGTGTTAAGACTTTAACTCACGGCACTGGATCCCAAGTCCACCGGAGTGTCTCAGTGGTATCTTACAGTAACAGTACTCCACGATATCTAGGACCTACCAGTACTTGAACTTACGGCTTTGGGTCCCAGGTCCTCTGGAGCATCTCGGTGGTAGAGCTGCAGCAGACCCTGGCTGGCTGTGGGCAGACCGGGGTGGTAATGACGTCCCCTGTGGACGGACTCAGACCCTGCAGATGAAGACAAGGGGGTGCTGGAGGATGCCTGAGGACACAAAATACACATCACAACAACAGAACTGAAACTACACCTCTATGAGGACGCTTGACCGTCCACTAAAACCTTCTGAAACCAGCGGACTATTATCTCCTCTCAGACACATGGTGGCAGTATAACTGAAAACTTTCAGACGTCAGCGAATAACTTCTGAGCCGGCTCGTGCAGAATTAATGACTTCATATCAGAACGTCTACATGAGCGACGCACCGAGTGGCCAATCAGAGACAGTGGGCTGGTGTCACCCCATGAGCTGTCAGGCGTTCGCTGCAGGAAGTCTGAGATGCGTTGGACCAGGAAGTCTCTATCTTTGAGGTTGGCAAAAAGGAAGTTCATCTTGTTCTTGGTGCTGATAGAGACAGGACACGGCAGGACGCTGCTGCTGTCAGCCTTCTCCACAATGGACACCTGAGGAGCAGAGGACGGTTGGTAATGACAATAGGAAATACAACCTTATCACGTCTTTTCTTAGCTCGGTTTACATTGTCTTGTTGAGTTTAGCTGCACTGCCAGAGTTTTAAAAGACGGACATGAAGTCTGTCAGGTTTTAAGAGGTTTACGTTCTTCAGAAGAACTCAAAGTGGACGACCCAAATGTTTCAGTGGCATTCAGACACACAATCATTTCATTGGATTTTTCCACACCAGAATAAACCAGCAAGGTTTAGAAGTGTTGTTTCTTTAAAGGCTGATGAGATCTAAAACTTTTCTAAACAGGCAGAGCTGACCAGCTTTGTGTAATAACTGGGAACATACACTTTCCGAGGCCCCTCAAACTACTAACAGACTACACAAGCATTGCTGGAACGTGAGTCTGTAATCTGTCCAAGTTCAAGCTTCATGTTGTGTCAGAGCAACAGACCATTTCTTTCATGTGAGGGCCATTCATAAAAATGTAAACTTTAGTTTAGAGTTAGCTACATGGGGTTTAACGAATTAGATGTTACTTCTCACTTGAATGAGTTTGATATTTAGTTATTTTGGAACTTTAATGTCCAAAGTGTAGAAAAGACAAATCATCAACAAACAAAAAGACTTAAATGGACATGAGGACTGTGTAATGCTGTCATTACATTTAGCAGAACTAATCTGCTGTTCACATTTTTCTGGCTTCAGTTACAGCGCTGAGGATCAATGCTCACGGTGCGGAGGGTCACTCCATTGATTCAGGACCCTGAACTGTCCACTGCAGACCCCCAACACTGACCTGCACCAATCAGCACCTTGCTTACCTCTCTGAGCGGGATGATAAGCTGACACAGGTCTTCTTCTTTGCTGTTAAAACAGATGTAGTTGTTGGAGATGAACAGCTGTCCGACCACGTGCATCTTAGCGAACGGCGTCCACAGCGTGCAGTCCGTGTGTCCGTCCAGACGCTCGTCCTGCGTCAGCCGGAACATCGTCCGGTACCGCTCATTTTTTGCCCTTGCATCCAAATCCCTGCAGCAACAACACGGAGGGAAATTCAGATCAGGTCAAAGGTCAGAGAGAGAGGTCCAGGCTGAGACAGTAACAGAGTTAGTGACAGTGACTGAGTTAGCGACAGTGACAGAGGTAGCGACAGTGACTGAGTTAGCGACAGTGACTGAGTTAGCTAGTCAGAGGATAAATTGACAGTCTGATATTTGTTCAACGTTTCCAGCTCAGTCTGATCAGATGAAATCTTCATCACGTACATAGGTATTGAACATGTCGATACCTCTTGAGCGCAGAGACGTTCTTGAGGGTTTTGCAGGGTTTTGGCAGAGAGCGATCGGCAGCAAACGCCTCGTTGTCGAGGAGCTGGCGCATGGCGATGTTGGCGAGCTGCTCCATCAGCTTGAAGGTGTCGTTGATGTTAAGGAACATGGAAAAGAAATGTTCAGTGTGACGCGTACTAACGCGAACACTCTCAGGAAACACTAGGGTGGCGTTTTTCTCTAGCTGGGTCACCTCCGTCCACTGCACCACCAGGGTCACTGGGGGGGGGGTTGAAAAGAAGAGGTGATCAAAGTCTTAAAAACATAAGAATAGAAAACAGAAACATGGCAGACTGGGATTTTCTCATCTAGTTTCTTAATCATTCAAGAATTACTGAAGAGTAACTTAACACTAAAACCAGCTTTTGAAGTGAAGTAATGATGGTATAATTATGGTATAATTAAGGTATAATTATGGTATACGTAAAGCCTCTTTATTCTGGCTGTAACTGCAGATGTACCTTCAGTTCACGACAGCAGCACACCAACTGGTGTGATTTCAAAATAAAACTGAATGTTAAGTTACTCTTTAATACAAATCTGATTCCATAAAAGTTGGGATGCTGTGTAAGACAGAACGTGATAATTTAAGATCACATGACTGTATAAAGGGTATTACTACACTGTAAAACTGTAAACTCAGTTCTTTGCAAATGACTGAATTCTGTTTTACACAGAGTGCCAACTTGTCTGGATTCAGGCCTGTAGAGATCACAGACTGAAAAAATGACATCGTTAAACGCTGGTCTGTCCGGCCGGTCGTACCCTCCTTGCCCAGCAGAAAGGAGTAGAAGCACAGGTGGTTAACAGACAGGTAGAGCCAGCCCTGCCGTGGCACCCGGCCCTTCCAGTAGCTGCAGGAGTAATAATTCACCAGTTTCTCCTCATCAGGCATCCCAAACAGCCTCCTCATCTTCAGCTCTGCCTCACGAAACTTCCCACAATCCTCCTCCTGCTCCTCCCCCTGCTTCAGCCGGTTCTCCTCCGCTATGATTCCCTGCAGGAAGTGACATCACTCATTGAAGGAACCACAAACAAAAAAAGATAAATGGTTGGTCAAACACGAAGCGACATACAGATATTTTTCCTTTGACAAAGGTGGTGACATCTTCATCGTTGTCGAAGATGGAGATGGTCTGCAGCAGGTTGGACTCCAGCCAATCCCAGTGTTCCGTGATCTCCTTCCTGGATGAGCCTGCAAGACAGAGCTGAGGGTCAACAAACAATTAACAAAAACACATTCAGCCAATCCCCGAGCTCCCAGCACAGCTGACTCACCACAGGCGATGTTCCAGTAGATCTGAGAGTCAGCGGTCTGCAGCAGGATCCTGTAAGGAGCCACTCTGGCACTGGAGTCCAGAACGACATCCAGAGTCCCAACCAGGAGACCTGCAGACAGAGGGAGGGGGGACAGGTAAACAGGTCAGCGAGTTAGCTGTGAACTATAACTTGAAACCTGTTTTTTAAGTCTGCTGAACTAGCTGTTAGCAGCTCCTGTTAGCAGCTCCTGTTAGCTGTGAACTCATGGATGTACAGACAAGCATCACTGGATCACTGTGATACTGAAGAAAACTTAAAAACAGGATGATTCTCTGGAAGTTCTGCTGCTGGGGCGCAGTCATGGGTCAAACTACAACAACTGACTTCCTGTTGGTTTTAAACACCAGCATGCACCTGACTCTTTCACCTCATTTAGCATCTTACTCTCACCTCTGACTTCACCTCTCTCCCTCCCCCCTTTGACTCTCCTGTTCAGCCCTGGGGAGATTTATCGTCTGAAGAAACTGATTCTGAGAGTAAAAACACAAACAGCTGCTGATGATGACGATGTTTAAACTGGGCACTCTGAACATTAACGGAGGCAGAGATGATGTTAAAAGACGGTCTCCCTGTCGATTTTTACAAATCTTTCTGGTCTGTGTTGGGGGAAGACCTGTTGGAGGTGGTCTCAAACAGCCTGGAGAGTGGACGGCTGCCTCTGAGCTGCAGGAGGGCGGTCATCACCTTACTGCCCAAGAAAGGAGACCTGCAGGAGATCAAGAACTGGAGACCAGTTTCTCTGCTGTCCAAGGCCCTGGCCACCAGACTCAGAGAGGTGATGGCCTCTGTCATCCACACTGACCGGACCTACTGTGTGCCCGGCAGGCTCATAGTGACAATGTCACTTTAATTCGGGACGTTTTGGAGGTCTCTGGCTCATCGGTTGTAGACAGCTGAACACTTCATCTCTGCCAGCCTTTTACAGGAGTGTCTTTTCAGTGTGGACTTTGCTGAGGAAGCAGAGGCAGCAGCAGGCGGACTCTCTGTACTGGCTCCTTCAGGAACCGGTACTGTTTAGAGGACATTTGGACAGTCTCAGCTGGGGTGGACCCACTCTGTCCAGGACGCTTCACACTGCAGGAATTTCCACTCTGGGCCAGGTGGTGGAGCTAACCGGACCTGGGTTGGACGACCCTGCTGGACTTGCTGCCCAGCTTGGAGTGAGATCAATAAGAGTCATCAACCAGCTGCTGCAGCACTGGAGACATCAGCTGACAGGACACCGAGACAGCACTGCTACCAAACTGTGCTGACCCGTATCCTGTCATCAGACTGTTTCCTGGTTTTAAAAACTGTCGACCCTGTAGGTTTTTCTTTGGAGGGAAGACGCTGTAAAAACTGTTAGTAAAGACTCTGAATCAGAATAAACTGAACGGGCGCAGTGACACCCCCTGGAGGACTTACTGGTCCTTAAACCCGGCATTCAGGCCTGCACGGAGGTCTTTGTATAAACCTCCTCTAGCAGGGAAACATGCAGACCTGCAGTGGAGGATCTTACATGGCGCTGTAGCAGTGAACTCCTTCGTCTCTGTGATTAATGCTGCTGTAGAGGACAAATGTCCCCCCTGCAGCCACAGAGAGACGGTGTCTCACTGATTCTCAGAGTGTCTCGTCTCACAGCTCTGTTCCAGCTGCTGAAATAATATGTTCAATATCCGTCTGGTTTACTGTGACATGGCTCACGCCAGTGAGAACAGGTAACCATGACGATGGAACGTTACATCCAAACTAGTTAGATTATGTCCCAAGTAAACATGGTGCGACCAAGTCCAGCAGCTCATTTAGTCACAAACTAACTAGAAGTTACTGTGTTGTGTGCTGTCTGACCTCACAGCCGCCCGACTGACTGTGATTAACTCAACACAAACATAAAAACTGAATGAGAATTCACATCCAGCACAGAGACTACTTTCCTATCTGTACTCTCCTGGTTCAGGTTCAGGACTCTAAAATCTAATAAAACACAACATGTGACTGTGAGAGTTGCGTTCAGTGTCAGTCATCCGTGTCTGAAACTTTAAAACTGGACGTAGGATCATTCGTTCTGTTCAGTCATTGAGGCCGGTCCGATGAATTTTAAACATGATTAAATCAGAGTTAAACTTTAAATTATTTTCTTCCAGAGAGAGATTAAACAGGTGTTTCTGGAGGGTGGAGGGATCTGTTTGTTTCTAGTCTCTTCATTCCTGCTGTTGTCGTTTTCATCTTCTGTTGTTTGGCCATTTTGCTTCATTGATTCAACAGATTCTTCACAAAGGAGGAAACATTGAGCTCGTCTGGGAGCTACATGACGAGCTGGCCAGCAAGCTTTGTTTTGTTCACACAGGTAGCTCACCTGGCGCACGTCAGAGCCCTTTGCCGGCCTTCACTTGCTCTCTTCAGGAGAAATATATTAGTATTAATGGTCTGTGAATCAGTTTGTAAAGCAGCGGTGGAACTTAACCAAGTACATTTACACAGAGACAGACCAGTTTAGAGGTACTTCTACTTTACTTTCCATATATTCATATTTTGAGACTCTGCACATTTTACTGCAGTACATGTACTGTATGTGACAGCTGGTTACCATGGAGGCTCATATTTAATCAAACATGTGATCAGTTCATAAAACTTGTTTAATTATTAAACCACCTGACAGGAAATACAGTACTTGTATGTAAAACACTGAGAAAGGAGCCATTCTGCATCCCGACTACTTCAACTCAGCAGTAACATTTCTGTTTCCAGTCGGATCTCCTCCATGTGACACATCATCAGCTGCAGACAGGAAGAAGAAGAGCAGACTGAACGGACTATAGGTCTGACAGCAGCCTGGACCTGAACGACACACCCAGACTGAGCTGGACTGAGGTCAGCTATATCCCGACACACCCAGACTGTGGTGGACTGTAGTGGACTGTAGTGGACTATGACATATAGACCTGGTCTGAAGTGAACTATAGACCCAGACTGTGGTGGACTGTAGTGGACTGTAGTGGACTATGACATATAGACCTGGACGGAAGTGAACGACAGACCCAGACTGTGGTGGACTGTAGTGGACTATGACATATAGACCTGGACTGAAGTGAACGATAGACCCAGACTGTGGTGGACTGTAGTGGACTGTAGTGGACTATGACATATAGACCTGGACTGAAATGAACGATAGACCCAGACTGTGGTGGACTGTAGTGGACTGTAGTGGACTATGACATATAGACCTGGACTGAAGTGAACGATAGACCCAGACTGTGGTGGACTGTAGTGGACTATGACATATAGACCCAGACTGTGGTGGACTGTAGTGGACTGTAGTGGACTATGACATATAGACCTGGACTGAAGTGAACGATAGACCCAGACTGTGATGGACTGTAGTGGACTGCAGTGGACCACATCATATAGACCTGGACTGGACCGGAGCGGACCTCAGACAGCATGAACTCACCGGATAGTCCACCCCCGCGGCCGTGTCCTCTCCTCCTCTGCAGGATGAAGAACGGGTTGGCCCGCTCAGACACCCACAGCGCTCCGGCCAGCAGCACCTCCTCCGGCTGGATCCACATCTCTGCGCGCTGCCTGCTCACCCCCCACCGGCGAAAAACCGGGACAAAGGACCGTGTATCACCGCGCGGCTCCGTCTAATTCAGACAAACCTTGGACTGGTGTTGTTGTTGTTGTCACCCAGTCTGCTGACCGTACATCATTTCCGCATATGACGCATAAGGACACACCCTCCGCGCACGTAGCGTCATTGCGTCACACATGATCAGCGACGTTCCGTTAACAATTTTTATGAACAAACAGGCGGTTTGTAGGTGGAAGGAGAGGCAATCATATGGGTGATTCCACTGATAAACTGATGATATTACAACATTTTTATATTTAGAAGCATAATTTTCACATGGAAGAACGGCGACATAACATATATTATAATAACTTCATTATAAATTACATTTGTGCTTTCTCACGGTACCCAGATCGCTTTAGTAAAGGGGGAACCTTACCTGAACCACCACCACGTGCACTCACCTGGGTGACGTGTGGCAGCCGTTTTGTGCCCGAAGGCTGATCTAGATTTGGAAGCCTTCTTGTAACAGATGTGATGAGACTTTAGTTGACCTGTTGTTCAGTGGATTCATATGAAATGAAATGATTTGGACTGACAGACCGAAAGGAGTTCAGAGAGGAAGAAGAGCAGAGGTAGCTCCCTTCATCAGTGTGACTGACGCAGAGTCAAGAACCTTGTAAAGAACTGTGGATGGAAGTGCAATAGAAATGTATTTATATAGAGGAGGAAGAGAGACAGAGAGAGACAAACATTTATTTGTCTTTTTGATCACATTATAAATTAATTCATGATTCATTATTCATGACATGAACAGACTGACAGGTGTTGCAGTTACATCAGTACTTCCTTCTCTTGTTAACAGCAGAGTACTGGCTCTGCTGGTTCTCCTGGGTCAGGGGAGTCATGGACAGACCCCTCTACAGACTCTACTTACCTTTATTATTTTAATTCCTTTGCATGACTCTGGACAGGTTCTGGGTTTTTTCTTTTCTGTGACAGTTTGAACAGCTCATCATCGGACATTTCTTCATCCTCAGTGAACTCCTCACACACTGACAGACTCTCCTGGACTTCATGTGGAGGATTATTAGTTACAGGAGTACAGTCATGTTTAGTCTGTTCATCCTGTTCCTGTGTGGACTCTTTGTCTGAAAGCATCTATAAAGTGACTAATATCTATATTTGAAGGATAATGTGACTGACATTGTGTAGAGTTTTGGCCTGTGAAGTTGTGATGAAGATGCTCACGGGGCAGCCGGTGCTCAGTTTGGTTGTTTTCTGTGCTAAATGACAAAGGCCCCTCAGGAAATCCAGGATCCAGTTGCAGAGTGAGGTGTTTGTTCCCAACAGGTTCAGCTTCCCAGCCAGTCACTCGGTGTAGGGGTGGTTTTCCTCGCAGGTTCGACGTTCTGTGCCTCAGAAGCCATTTAGCACATCAGGCTGGCAGGCCTTGGTGGTACCACTCTGGGATGTTTGTTCGTAATGGCTTGAATTCCCTGCCAGATGTGTGTCTCTGGAGTCCATAAAGGTGTTTTTAATAAAGCGGACACTGAGTGTACAGGTCACACATCATGACAGAAGGAGTTGCTCTACTATTTGCACATTACCCATCTATCGTCAAAGGTATTTAAACGCCTATATTATACTGTACAGTTCAATTTCTCATGTATCTTATTTAACTGTGGTGCTTTCTATGAAGTAGTACATACTGTATGTACTACTCATTACTACCATTACTACTCACTAACTGAATGCAGTTGAGCTGACGATGGACACACAATGTGTGTGTGGATAAATAAACTAAAGACTCCTGCAGTTTAAAGATAATAATGACACTTTAATGCTGAGACGGTAAGAGACATTGAACTGAAAGCATCACACACCCCCCTAATCATCACCATCAGTACCATGTGACACAGAGACACAGACAGACAAGGACAGACAGACGAGGACAGATGGGTCTTCTGGACTCCATCAGGATGTGTTCAGGTCACTTCAGAGATAATATTGATCAATCAGTCAGGTTATAGATTGTATAATGCTGTTTATATATTGAGCCCCATCACCGGAGCTGATTATTACACGCTGAGTAATTCAGAAGCTGTTTAATACACTTTAAAGGAGCAGTCCGTCACTTCAGGAAACCCTCTGATTCTCTGGTGTACAAACAGACGCTCAAACTGGAGATACGAATGTATGTTAACAGCATTTAGCATCACAGCTGCAGACGTCACACCTGAGGACTCCACCTGTGAGCCAGCAGGAAGAGAGAGCAGGTCCACTTACTTCAGCAGTGTTTCCCTTTAATGAATATTATATTCCATTTCTGCGAACAGGTCCCCAACATTTAATGTCACTGCGAGGAGAATTAGTCCCACCGCCTCTTTCTCTCCATCAATATTCACACAGCCGGGTGGGTGGAAACAAGCATGCACTCTGTTTTACTTTGATGCTTTTCTGGAAATTATGTTTAAATTTACGCTTCATCAGATGGAAACTTATCTTCTGAGCAGAAAGGAGCAAGACTGCAATGAAAGTGAATCTACTTCACTTCAGGGAGCTTTCTTCTCATTGGCTGACAGACCTGAGGACCCCCAGATGACCTCAGGATGGACTGCTGCCTAGCTGATTAGCTAACAAGGTAAAAATCAGCAAGACTTTTCTCTTTTTGATGGAGCTAGGTGGTTCAGTCCCCCCCTCAGCACACCCCCTGAGGAACTCCATGTTAGTGAACACAGAGAAAAGCAGGTTTACTGACAGAATGGACTGTTCCTTTAATTCTAACATCTCTTTGTTCTACATGAGAAACGTGTTCTTTTGCTACTGGTAGTTAACACTGTTCACACAGTTTCCTATTGTCTCTACAGAGGACCTGGGTCCAGGTCTTCCTCTGGTCCTGGTTCCAGTCTGATGATGGACAGGAAGAACAAGCTCAGTCGGTACTCATAGTCGAGGAGTTTGGATCCAGGTCTGTAATAATTCAGTAAACCGATCAAAGGTTCGATTTCCAATTTTCCCAGACTGAAGGCAGAACATCAGAAAACGCTGAAAGGAACGTTTTCTGGGCTCAGGCTCTCTGCGTTTGTTTGGTTTCAGTCCTGAAGCTTTCAGGTCCATTTAGGTTCAGGTACGATCAAGAACACAGGAACCTTTTTAGAGAATCAACAGCCATTTCAGGAACCTTTGAGGGAAGAACTTTTCCAGGAACACAGGTACCCCTTTTAAGACCTCAAGAACCTTTCAAGGAATCTTTTAGGCACTCAGAAACTTTTCAGTGAACCATTTTTATGGGTGAGGAAGGTTTGCAAGAACCCAAGAACCTTTTTAATACGTCAGTGTTTCCAGAACCCTTTTAAGACCTCAGGAACACTTACAGAAACACAGGACACTTTTTGGAAATCCAGAACTGATTCAGAAACCCCTTCCAGGAACCCTCTTAAGAGCTGAAGAACTTTCTAAGCGCATTTTTAGAATCCTGGGAACTCGTTCAATAAATCACTGAGGAATTCAGGAATGTCTTTAGGAACACACAAACTTGTCCTGGAACCCAGGAAACTCTTTAAGATCGATGCAATTTTTCCAGGAGCCTGGGTACTTTGTGGAACTCCAAAGGAAGCTTTTCAGGCAC